>NC_041387.1:663964762-664033925 GCF_002162155.2 Triticum dicoccoides | reverse complement strand
GTTGGAACATTCGCTTTGATGAGATGATCAAAGCGTTTGGGTTTATGCAGACTTATGGAGAAGCCTGCGTTTACAAGAAAGTGAGTGGGAGCTCTGTAGCATTTCTCATATTATATGTAGATGACATATGTAGGACCTTGAGAAGATGTGTCTAGAGGGGGGGGGGGGCTGATTAGACACTAAGAGCCAAAGTTGCAGTTTTTAAGCTTTTTAAATCTTAAGTGGAGTTTAGGCACAAGTTTAACATTCACAACACATATCAAGCAAGCATGCAAAGAGTATATGAGCAGCGGAAAGTAAAGCATGCAACTTGCAAGAATGTAAAGGGAAGGGTTTGGAGGATTCAAACGCAATTGGAGACACGGATGTTTTTGGCGTGGTTCCGATAGGTGGTGCTATCGTACATCCACGTTGATGGAGACTTCAACCCACGAAGGGTAATGGTTGCGCGAGTCCATGGAGGGCTCCACCCACGAAAGGGTCCACGAAGAAGCAACCTTGTCTATCCCACCATGTCCGTCGCCCACGAAGGACTTGCCTCACTAGCGGTAGATCTTCACGAAGTAGGCGATCTCCTTGCCCTTACAAACTCCTTGGTTCAACTCCACAATCTTGTCGGAGGCTCCCAAGTGACACCTAGCCAATCTAGGAGACACCACTCTCCAAGAAGTAACAAATGGTGCGTTGATGATGAACTCCTTGCTCTTGTGCTTCAAATGATAGTCTCCCCAACACTCAGCTCTCTCTCATAGGATTTGGATCTGGTGGAAAGAAGATTTGAGTGGAAAGCAACTTGGGGAAGGCTAGAGATCAAGATTCATATGGTAGGAATGGAATATCTTGGCCTCAACACATGAGTAGGTAGTTCTCTCTAAGAAATAGGATGCTGGAAGTGTAGGTTCAGTCTGATGGCTCTCTCCACGAATGAAGAGGAGGTGGAGGGGTATATATAGCCTCCACACAAAATCTAACCGTTACACACAATTTACCAAACTCGGTGGGACCGAATTGAGAAACTCAGCCGGACCGATTCAGCAAATCTAGCGACCGTTAGGATTTTCGGTGGGACCGAAATGCAACTCGATAGGACCGATGTGGTTAGGGTTAGGGCATAATGTAATCTCGGTGAGACCGATTACACAAACTCGGTGAGACCGATTTTGGTAATTAGCTAACCAGAGAGTTGGTCAGGCAAACTCGGTTGGACCGATTACTCAAACTCGGTGGGACCGATTTTGATAATGAGTCAACCAGAAAGTTTGCATTGTAATCTCGGTAGTACTGATTGCTCAAACTCAGTGAGACCGATTTTGATAATGGACATACACGGAGAGATTACAATCCCATCTCAGTGAGACCGAGATCCCTATCGGTGAGACCGATTTGCCTAGGGTTTGCGGCAGTGGCTAAGACATCCAAACTCGGTGGCGTCGGATAGGAAGAATCAGTGGGGCCGAGTTTGACTCTGGGTTTAGGACATATGTGTGGAAGTGGGAAAGTAGTTGAGGGTATTTGGAGCATATCACTAAGCACTTGAAGCAAGAGGCTCATTAAGCAACACCTCATCCCTCCTTGATAGTATTGGCTTTTCCTATAGACTCAGTGTGATCTTTGATCACCAAAATGTAAAATGAAGAGTCTTGAGCTTGAAGCTTGAGCCAATCCTTTGTCCTTAGCATCTTCAAGGAGTTCCCACATCCTTTAGTCCATGCCACTCCATTGTTGAATTTATCTGAAACATACTAGATAGAAATGTTTGTCCAACAAGAGATATGTTGACATTAATTACCAAAACCACCTAGGGAGCACTTGTGCTTTCAATCTCCCCCTTTTTGGTAATTGATGACAACATACATCAAAGCTTTAGATAAAGATATAAAGAATAGCAAGTAAAGCTTTGGAAAGACATGTAACAAGCATAGGCTCACCCTACATGTATGCAATCATGTGAACATGAACTATAGAAGCATGTGATAGCATAACCATGATAGAGCAAGCAATGTGTTACATGTATCTTGGCATATGCATCAGAGCAAAAAGTATTAAAGGAAATACCTTCATGCCCAAGAGTCCTTCTTGCAAACAGTATGTACATCAACAAGAATTCCTCATACACATGATTGTGATGCATATACTTACCTTGTAGTCTTGAGTTGGCTTAGGATGGAATGAACCTGCGTAAACAAGGTTAGATAACACAGATACATCTACTAGCCAGAGCAAACAGAAGAAACCACAAGAATACCAAGACTGGGATGACATGTAGAGAGTGAGTAGTAAGTACTACATTGGATTAGACATGTCCCCAAGAGTAAAGATATGCAATGAATTTGAATGATTTCTTTCCCTTAGATATCTTGCTCCCCCTGAATCTAGCATAGGATACTGGGAGAAGATAGGGAACAGAAAATCAGAGCTAAAAGATATAAATGAACAGAGCTAATGCAAACTAATGCAAATAAGCACATATGAACATGTCTTTCCCCTCAAGAAGACATGTGGCATCTCTCCTCTTGAACACCAAGCATCTGGGATCCTTGAGAAATACTCTCTACTAGTATTCTCTCCCATGGAGATCTCTCTCCCCCTGAGAAGGTGATACTCTCTCTTTAAATGATAAGCTTTGATGTGATCTCTCTCTCCCCCTTTGACATCAATTTCCAAGAAGGGCTTGATAAAGATGTAAGCTCTCTCTCTCCCTTTGGAATTTGTCGTGAATGGGTTTGATCCTTGAGTCACAACATAAAGCAATGATAAAAATGTGATGCTTGTAGAGGACAAGATTCATTGAGTGGAGCTGGATCAGAAGAAACACAGAATAAGTGGCAAACTGTTTTTCCTGTTGTGAAATCGGTGGCACCGAGTTGTAGGCTTCGGTTGCACCGAAAGGATTCGGTTGGACCGAAAACAACAAATCGGTGAAATCAAGTTCATCGCAGAGAAAACACTTGTCACCTCAGCTCACTAGACTAATAAGATCTCACAAAGATTTGCAAGGAATTTACTGAAAGATGTGCAAGGAATTTGATGCAGAAAATGCAGAGAAAACAGAAAGAAATCTAGATGAAGTTTTTTTTGAAAGGGGAAACAAATATGCATGAGACGAATGCAAAAACATAGAAAGGAACATAAGAGAACTTCATCTAGAGATGGTCGGCGACAAAGTCACCTATGTTAGAGTATATTGACTTAGGAGTCAAGTGAGATCACTTGATCATGGGTCATACTCATCGTTTAAGCTCAGAATGGGGTTGCCATTTTTCGTTTAAGCATCTTGATGTATTCACATCTTGTTGAGTTGCTTTAACTCATGACTTGGAGTAAAGCTTCTCTAAGATGGAATAACATACCTTGGTTGGTGGTGTTGTCCATGTAGTTGAACTTGTGTGGGTTGCTCAAGGTTGATGTAGCTCATCAAGAATTTGGAGCACCACTTGGAATTTGAGTCCATCTACCTACATGGGTTAGTTCTTGCAAGGAAGAGCACTAGTGTATCCAAAAATGACAATCATGAAGCTCAACATAGAATTTGTCAAAGGATATGTTTGAATGGTTCCGTGCTTCCTTGTCTTCAACCACCATGATGTAGAGACTTGGTGATGTAGGGATTGCTCAAGATATGAGTAGATTACAACCTCATGGAATTTGATTCAACCAAGTACCTACATGGGTTAGATAACATGCAAGATACAAATATATCCAAGACATAAGATTTTCATCATAAGAGAAATATCAAGGATTATTCATAAGCTCATGTCTTGCATGTATCCAATGGAGTTTCTACTCCAAGTTTGAGGCATCAATGATGTTCAATTCTCCTCTTAACCTTTGCATTCTTGCATATTGAACTTCTTGAATAAGTCCTTGGTGTACTTTGTTTGAGAGACAAAAGTACCTTCCTTAGTTTGCTTGATTTGCAACCCAAGAAAGAATTTGAGTTCACTCATCATAGATATCTAAAACTTCTCCGACATTAGCTTCCCAAACTTTTCACTAAAATGAGGGTTAGTTGAACCAAATATAATATCATCAACATAGATTTGGCACACAAATAGGTCACCATTAACCCTTTTACTAAAAAGTGTTGAATCAATTTTCCCAATTTCAAAGCCTTTTTCAATGAGGAACTTGGTCAAGCATTTATACCATGCTCTAGGAGCTTGTTTAAGACCATAAAGAGCTTTGTGAAGTTTGTAAACATGATTGGGTTTCTTAGGATTGACAAAGCCGGGAGGTTGCTTAACATAAACTTCCTCCTCTATTTTTCCATTTAGAAAAGCACTTTTAATGTCCATTTGGTACAAGGTGATATCATGGTGATTAGCATAGGCAAGTAAGATGCGAATGGACTCAAGTCTACCAACGGGGGCGTAATTCTCACCATAGTCCATACCTTCGACTTGCGTGTAGCCTTGGGCAACGAGACGTGCTTTGTTGCGAACTACTTGTCCATCTTCATCTTGCTTGTTGCGAAACACCCATTTGGTACCGATGATGTTGTGGTTGTTGTCGGGCTTCTCAACCAATGTCCAAACTTGGTTCCTCTCAAAGTTGTGTAGCTTTCATGCATAGCATTTATCCAATCCGGATCTCCCAATGCTTCTTCAACCTTCATAGGTTCATAGGTTCAACGCTAGATATGAAAGAATAGTTTTCACAAAAGTTAGCTAAACGAGTTTTAGAGCGAGTGATTCTCCCGGTTTGAATGTCATTGTAGATTTGCTCGACGGGATGATCTTTAGCAATTCTTGCTCGAACTCGTGAAAGATTTTGCTTGGGTCTTTGTTGAACATCTTCTTCTTCTTCTTGGCCTTCTTCATTGTTGGCGTTGTCGTTCTCTTGTTGTGGTGGAGAAGGAGGTTGTTGATGTTCATCTTGATGCACTTCCTTGTTTTCTTCATCTTGGTGTGTCCCACTTGTGGATGCTTCCGTATCAACTCTTGGTTCACCTCGTCATGAAGTAGAAGCTGCCACTTGGACGGACGAGGTACTCTCCTCCACCTCCGTTGGACGGACCTTGCCAATAGACAAGTCTTGGATTGCTTCCGAAGGATCTTTGTCTCCTACATCAATTGGCAATTGCTCTACTTGCGAGCCGTTAGATTCATCAAACTTCACATCTACCGTCTCTTCAACCTTTCGGGTGAAATTGTTGTAGACACGGTAAGTGTGAGAGTTTGAGCCATAACCTAGTAGGAAACCTTCATGAGACTTAGGAGCAAATTTAGAACGATGGTGCTTATCAAGAATGTAGCACTTTGAGCCGAATACTCGAAAGTATCCAACTTGGGGTTTGTTACCGGTGAGGAGCTCGTATGCCGTCTTGCCGAGTAGCTTGTGAAGATACAAGCGATTTGTTGCATGACAAGCTGTCTCAACCGCTTCTGCCCAGAAGTGCTTCGGCGTCTTGTACTCACCAAGCATCGTTCTCGCCATTTTGATGAGCGTCCGGTTCTTCCTCTCAACAACTCCATTTTGTTAAGGTGTGTATGTAGCCGAGAACTCGTGTGAAATCCCTTCTTCGTCAAGAAAGGTGTCCACATTTGCGTTCTTGAACTCCGTTCCATTGTCGCTGCGAACCTTCTTGATCTTCACTTCAAATTGATTTTGGGCCTTCCTAGCAAAGTTTTTGAAGATCTTTTGGACCTGCGATTTATCATCGAGAAAGAACACCCACGTAAATCTGGAAAAATCATCAACTATAACTAGACCAAAAGAATTTCCACCGTGACTCTTGTAAGAGTTGGGACCAAAGAGGTCCATATGAAGTAGCTCAAGTGGCCTCTTTGTGGTCATGATGTTCTTCACGGGATGCCTTCCTCCAACCTGTTTACCTGCTTGACAAGCACTGCAAAGTCTATCCTTATCAAATATGACATCATTAACTCCAAGGATATGATTTCCCTTAATAAGCTTGTCAAGGTTTCGCATACCAACATGACCTAATCGTCTATGCCATAACCAACCTTTTGAGGATTTAGCAATGAAGCAAGTTTTAGGTTGAGCCTTTTTAGTGAAATCAACGATGTATAGATCACCTCTACGCACACCGGTAAAGACCATTTTATGATTGTCTCGACGAAACACTTGGCAATCTACCTCAGTAAATAGGACATAGAAACCGAAATCAGCAAGTCTAGATACTGAAAGTAAGTTGTACCCAAGAGATTCAACGAGCATGACATTTTGTATGGAGCTATCATCTGATATGGCCACTTTACCAAGGCCAACCACCTTACCCTTTGAGTTGTCACCGAAAGTGACATACTTTTGAGGACTATCATTATCAGCAAGCTCACGAAACATGTCTTTATCTCCGGTCTTGTGATCGGTACATCCACTATCAAGAACCCATTCCTTTCCTCCTGACATATATCCCCAAATATTTGCCATAAGACCAAAGTGTCTCATTGCATCATCAAGATCGAAGTCACTATCATCATCCTCATCATAGTATCAATGTTCAACATCGTCGTGTGGTGGATCAAATCCTAGAGAGGGTGATTCGTTAGAGTGAGTTTGACAATGATCTTGTCTATGAATTTTTATAGCTTCGGAAATAATGTCACTAATAATACCAACATTTCCTTTGGCACGCATGAGGTTTGTAAGCTCAAATAGACGATCACCAAACATAGGATCACTAGTATTCATTTTACTCAAAGCAATAGACTTATGGAGAATTTCATCTAGATTTTTCAATGAATAATCTGGAAATCGTTCCTCAAAAAATTTCCATATAGTATAGGCACACTGAAAAGTAGGCAAACATCCAATCAAGTTTCTAGGCAATCCTCTAATGATAAGTTCGGCAGTTCTAAGATTCCTAACAATGTCAATTGACTCATCATGGGTTGGATGCATAGGGTCAACATAAGGTTCACAAGGGCTAGCAATGTACTTGTTCAAATGATATTGATTGAAAATTACAAGCATCTCATTTTTCCACTCATGAAAATACTCTCCATCAAGAATAGGCACTCTATGTCTAAGACTCCCCAAAGTAGACTCATCCATCTTCCTCCAATGGTGATTAAACCAAGGCAATGGAGACCAATGCTCTGATACCACTTGTAGGACCTTGAGAAGATGTGTCTAGAGGGGGGCTAATTAGACACTAAGAGCCAAAGTTGCAGTTTTTAAGATTTTTAAACCTTAAGTGGAGTTTAGGCACAAGTTTAACATTCACAACACATATCAAGCAAGCATGCAAAGAGTATATGAGCAGAGGAAAGTAAAGCACGCAACTTGCAAGAATGTAAAGGGAAGGGTTTGGAGGATTCAAACGCAATTGGAGACACGAATGTTTTTGGCGTGGTTCCGATAGGTGGTGCTATCGTACATCCACGTTGATGGAGACTTCAACCCACGAAGGGTCCACGAAGAAGCAACCTTGTCTATCCCACCATGGTCGTCGCCCACGAAGGACTTGCCTCACTAGCGGTAGATCTTCACAAAGTAGGCGATCTCCTTGCCCTTACAAACACCTTGGTTCAACTCCACAATCTTGTCGGAGGCTCCCAAGTGACACCTAGCCAATCTAGGAGACACCACTCTCCAAGAAGTAACAAATGGTGCGTTGATGATGAACTCCTTGCTCTTGTGCTTCAAATGATTTTCTCCCCAACACTCAACTCTCTCTCATAGGATTTGGATCTGGTGGAAAGACGATTTGAGTGGAAAGCAACTTGGGGAAGGCTAGAGATCAAGACTCATATGGTAGGAATGGAATATCTTGGCCTCAACACATGAGTAGGTAGTTCTCTCTCAGAAATAGGATGCTGGAAGTGTAGGTTCAGTCTGATGGCTCTCTCCACGAATGAAGAGGAGGTGGAGGGGTATATATAGCCTCCACACAAAATCTAACCGTTACACACAATTTACCAAACTCGGTGGGACTGAATTGAGAAACTCGGTCAGACCGATTCAGCAAATCTAGTGACCGTTAGGATTTTCAATGGGACCGAAATGCAACTCTGTAGGACCGATAAGGTTAGGGTTAGGGCATAACGTAATCTCGGTGAGACCGATTACACAAACTCGGTGAGACCGATTTTGGTAATTAGCTAACCAGAGAGTTGGTCAGGCAAACTCGGTTGGACCGATTACTCAAACTTGGTGGGACCAATTTTGATAATGAGTCAACTAGAAAGTTTGCATTGTAATCTCGGTAGTACCGATTGCTCAAACTCAGTGAGACCGATTTTGATAATGGACATACACAGAGAGATTACAATCCCATCTCGGTGAGACCGAGATCCCTATCGGTGAGACCGATTTGCCTAGGGTTTGTGGCAGTGGCTAAGACATCCAAACTCGGTGGCGCCGGATAGGAAGAATCAGTGGGGCCGAGTTTGACTCTGGGTTTAGGACATATGTGTGGAAGTGGGAAAGTAGTTGAGGGTATTTGGAGCATATCACTAAGCACTTGAAGCAACAGGCTCATTAAGCAACACCTCATCCCTCCTTGTTAGTATTGGCTTTTCCTATAGACTCAATGTGATCTTGGATCACTAAAATGTAAAATGAAGAGTCTTGAGCTTGAAGCTTGAGCCAATCCTTTGTCCTTAGCATCTTGAAGGAGTTCCCACATCCTTTAGTCCATGCCACTCCATTGTTGAACTTATCTGAAACATACTAGATAAAAGTGTTAGTCCAACAAGAGATATCTTGACATTAATTACCAAAACCACCTAGGGAGCACTTGTGCTTTCACCATACTTCTGATGGGAAATGATATAGAACTTTTGGACAACATTAAGGCCTACTTGAATAAGTGTTTTTCAATGAAGGACCTTGGAGAAGCTGCTTACATATTAGGCATCAAGATCTATAGGGATAGATCGAGACGCCTCATAGGTCTTTCACAAAGCACATACCTTGGTAAGATATTGAAGAAGTTCAATATGGATCAGTCCAAGAAAGGGTTCTTGCCTATATTGCAAGGTGTGAGATTGAGCTCGGCTCAATGCCCGACCACAGCAGAAGATAAAGAAGAGATGAGTGTCATCCCCTATGCCTCAGCCATAGGATCTATTATGTATGCCATGCTGTGTGCTAGACCTGATGTAAACCTTGCCGTAAGTTTGGTAGGAAGGTACCAAAGTAATCCTGGCAAGGAACACTGGACAGCGGTCAAGAATATTCTGAAGTACCTGAAAGGGATAAAGGACATGTTTCTCATTTATGGAGGTGACGAAGAGCTCGTCGTAAAGGGTTACATCGATGCTAGCTTCGACACAGATCTGGATGACTCTAAGTCACAAACCGGACACGTGTATATGTTGAATCGTGGAGCAGTAAGCTGGTGCAGTTGCAAGCAGAGCGTCATGGCGGGATCTACATGTGAAGCGGAGTACATGGCAGCCTCGGAGGCAGCGCATGAAGCAATATGGATGAAGGAGTTCATCACTGACCTAGGAGTCAGACCCAATGCGTTGGGGCCGATCACTCTCTTCTGTGACAACACTAGAGCTATTGCCCTTGCCAAGGAACCCAGGTTTCACAAGAAGACAAGGCACATCAAGCGTCGTTTCAACTCCATCCGTGAAAATGTTCAAGATGGAGACATAGATATTTGCAAAGTACATACGGATCTGAATGTCGCAGATCCATTGACTAAACCTCTTCCGCGAGCAAAACATGATCAACACCAGAACTCTTTGGGTGTTCGATTCATCACAATGTAACTAGATTATTGACTCTAGTGCAAGTGGGAGACTGTTGGAAATATGCCCTAGAGGCAATAATAAAAGGATTATTATTATATTTCCTTGTTCATGATAATTGTCTTTTATTCATGCTATAATTGTTTTATCCGGAAATCGTAATACACGTGTGAATACATAGACCACAACATGTCCCTAGTGAGCCTCTAGTTGACTAGCTCGTTAATCAACATATAGTCATGGTTTCCTGACTATGGACATTGGATGTCATTGATAACGAGATCACATCATTAGGAGAATGATGTGATGGACAAGACCCAATCCTAAGCATAGCACAAGATCGTGTAGTTCATTTGCTAGAGCTTTTCCAATGTCAAGTATCTTTTCCTTAGACCATGAGATCGTGTAACTCCCGGATACCGTAGGAGTGCTCTGGGTGTACCAAACGTCACAACGTAACTGGGTGACTATAAAGGTATACTACGGGTATCTCCGAAAGTGTCTGTTGGGTAGACACGGATCGAGACTGGGATTTGTCACTCCGTATGATGGAGAGGTATCTCTAGGCCCACTCGGTAATGCATCATCATTGTCGGTGTCAAAACCAGCGGATCTCGGGTAGGGGGTCCCGAACTGTGCGTCTAGGCGGATGGTAACATGAGACAAGGGACACGATGTTTTACCCAGGTTCGGGCCCTCTTGATGGAGGTAAAACCCTACGTCCTGCTTGATTAATATTGATGATGTGTGTTACAAGAGTGGATCTACCACGAGATCAAGGAGGCTAAACCCTAGAAGCTAGCCTATGGTATGATTGTTGTTCGTCCTATGGACTAAAGCCATCCGGTTTATATAGACACCGGAGAGGGCTAGGGTTACACAAAGTCAGTTACAATGGCAGGAGATCTACATATCCGTATCGCCAAGCTTGCCTTCCACGCCAAGGAAAGTCCCATCCGGACACGGGACGAAGTCTTCAATCTTGTATCTTCATAATCTTGGAGTCCGGCCGACCATGATAGTTCGGCTATCCGGACACCCCCTAGTCCGGGACTCCCACAGTAGCCCCCGAACCAGGCTTTAGCGACGACGAGTCTGACGCGTATATTGTCTTCGGTGTTGTAAGGCGGGTTCTCCTTCAAACTTCATGTTCCTGTCGAATAGTGTCCGGCTTCCTTATAAATGTTGGCACGCATCAGTGCAAAACGCGACGCCGTCCCTCCAAACATCTTCCTGGAACGGCTCTTTAAGCCATCCGTATTATGGGAAGAGGAGTCCGGAAATAACAATCCGGAGCCAGCTACCTCACCTAACTTAGACCACTCTGACACCATCGGCGGCTCAGCCAATGAAATAACACCTTCAGCCCACGAAATAATGGCAGTAATTGCCCCGTGGACGGAACCATTCCTAGCCTACTTAATCAGGCAGGAACTTCCCGAGGACCAAAATGAGGCCCACTGCATAGTTCGGCGATCTAAAGCCTACAAGGTCCATGAGGGAGAACTTTATAAAAAAAGCACAACCGGAGTCCTTCAAAGGTGTATCTCCGAAGAGGAAGGGCGAAATCTCATGGCTGAAATTCACACCGGACTCGGCGGGCACCACACTGTAGCCCGGGCCCTTGTAGGCAAGGCCTCCCGTACAGGATTTTATTGGCCAATAGCCCGGGCAGATGCTCAGGACTTAGTCCAACGATGCGTCGGTTGCCAGCTCTTTGCTAATTAGAGCCACATGCCACCCACCGCCCTCAAAACTATACCCATCACCTGGCCGTTCACGGTCTGGGGGCTTGACATGGTTGGACCCCTTAAAGGGGGAACCCACAAGCACAAATACTTATTGGTCATGGTGGACAAATTCACGAAATGGATTGAGGCCAAGCCGGTTAAAACGACATAATCTGGACCTGTGATAGACTTCATATCCAGGGTAGTACACCGTTTTGGCGCCCCCCACAGCATCATCACTGATAACGGCACGAATTTCACGGCCGACGAGGTTAAACTCTGGTGCAAAAACATGGGCATCAAGCTCGACTACGCTTCAGTCTATCACCCCCAAACTAACGGTCAAGTCGAGCGAGCAAATGGTCTAATCATGAGCGGCATCAAACCCAGACTAGTGCGGTCCCTCAAGGAATCTAACATGCACTGGGTAGAGGAGCTCGACTCCGTACTCTGGGGGATGCGGACCACGCCAAACCGAACTACCGGATTCACACCATTTTTCATGGTGTACGGCGCAGAGGCAGTTCTGCCCTGCGATATAATTCATGACTCACCTCGCGTGCGCATGTACGAAGAAAGAGAAGCCGAGTTGGATCGGCATGACAGTTTGGACGCCTTAGAGGAGGAGCGGGACGTGGCAAAAGCTCGTTCCGCATTTTATCAGCAGCAGGCTCGAAGATATCAAAGCAGAAAAGTATGGGCCAAAACTTACAATGTTGGCGAACTTGTTCTACGCCTGCCGGACAAGAAAAAGGACAAAATTAAGCCCAAGTGGGAAGGTCCCTTCATCATCGACCAAGTCCTGACCGGCGGAGCATACCGTCTACGCAACACATCTAACAACCGACTCGAGCTGAACCCATGGAACGCAGCCCGTCTTCGAAGATTCTATGCCTAACGCCGGACTCAGAGTTCGTCTCACTCCTCCGTCCACCTTTTTACATTTTCACTGTCTCTTGTCCCCCTCCTTCTTCCCACCTTTTTTCAATACCTTTGATAGGCTGATTTGCGCATGGTTCGCACACACTTGTTGTGCTCCTAACACTCATTATACCCGGGGGCTTCTTTAACAGAAGCTTATTTATACGGGCTTCATGCCCAACACATGTGTCATACTTCCGCATGTACCTTTTATTCACCATTATATGCATCGATATGACTTAAGTTTTGGCCAAGCTGGGTTGCCTGGCTCCTGTGCTTACCCCTACGTTCCCGATTGTTCGGCTAGGAGGTAAAGGGAGCACCTCTGCGATTGTTACTGCCGGGTCAGCCGGATGTGTACCTCAGACTGGGTGAAGCAGAAAGCTAGCGTTCTTAAGAGAATATTCGGTCGGTGACTTGAAAGATGATTTATTACTTACCTATTTATCTGCCCCCAGATGCTTTTTCTGCTATTTTCGCAGTCCGGACATGCACTTTAGGGCATGCCTCCCAGGGAAAGGAACCCTTAACGGAACTATTCTCCCTGGAAGATGTTTCTTACTAACCATGTAATATAACATAGCTAGTTGGGCACTTGTCTGATAAAGCAATTATGACCCAGGCGCCTTGTCTCCATGCATGCCCTGTTGGGTCCCGAGGTTGAAGCAAAAAGGTCCGCAAAGACAAACGATCTACAATCCGGCTAGAGGGCATTCTATATGTCATTTCAAAATTACATCGTCAAACTGACTGATTGTACTCCTCTTCAATCCCATCTAACATGCTATCTAATTTATAGTCCTGTTGGGAATATTTCACGGCCAGCTCTACTTGGCCGTACATCAAGCTCACAGGGATCTCCTTCCCATCAGGCCCCACAGGTCCGACCTCGGCCATGTGGTTTGGGTCAGCCTTGGGGTACCGCGTCTTCACCATGGCCCAGGCCTCCCTGGCGCCTTGACGGCAGGCCGATATCTTCCACAGACGGAGGCATCGCCGTACTCCCTGAAGCTTCTCAGCAAGCCCTCCAAGGCCCTCAGGTAGGGAGACAAAAGGCCATAAGGCCTGAACGACGCCACTCATCGCCTGCCGAACACGTTCGAGCAGTTGCACCAGCTCGGGAAGTTGGTCACCCGTTGAACCGGGCATTTCCTTTGCAGGGCGACCTGTGAGCACACCTAAAGACACATTTCTGTCAATTGACTTCCTCGCTGAATTCTTCTTTTAAAAGGAATTTTCTCAAGCACTTACTATAAATGCCGCGACGAAGCCGCTGATTCTCCTTCACGGAGCCAGATAGCTGGGCCCGAACATCTTTCAGCTCTTCTCCTAGCTGGGTGTGGGCATCTTGGAGCTTGTTCCTCTCCTGCTGCACCTTCATAAGCACCCTCTCGCCGGCCTTCAGCTGACGTAGTAGCTGTTGCTTGTCCGGATCTAGTCCGGCGCCCTCTGCAATATTATTGTCAGATTTATGCACACGCCGCACTTTGTTAACTACTTATCTTTTCGAAGTACATATTACCAGCGGGGGTCTCTGTGGCTCCCCCTGTGGCGGCCAGTGCGGCCTCAAGTTGGGCCTTGCACTCTTGAAGCTCCTGGGACAGGTGGGTATTCTTCTCCGTAAGATCCTGCATAATAAAATGATCCTTAAATCAGTTATTTTAACTATTTTAAGTCTCGGGGGCTACTGGCATATATAACTATTAAAATTACTTACCCGTATGTCCTTCACATACTGCTCCGTGGCTCTGGTCAAACCATCTTGAGCGGCACGGAGGTGCGCGTCTCCCGCTTCAAAGGCATTCAACGCCTCCGGGGAGAAACATGCGTCATGAAGAACTGTCCGGCGACGCCTGTGATTCATGGCGCTCTCCACCTCAAACCGGGTGGCGGACAGCCTGTCAGCATCCTCCATCGGAGGAACATCCGGCTCATGCCTTGTGTTCGCCTCCCCTTCCAGACCACACGATGGAGCATGGCTGGCGGAGGCTTGATTGGCAACCTCTTCGGACACTGTCCGGCGAGCGCTCTTTCTCCTGGAAAAGTTATGAGCATTAATATACCTCCTAGGGATCCTTCCCTTAAAAACAACGGTGCGCCGTACCATTGTGGCGACGTTTCGATTCGCGTCGCACTCCTCTTCTGCCTGCTGGGCCGAACTGACCCTTGCTGGTCAGTCGCCGCAGGTTCGGCTTCCCGCCTTAAAGGCACCTCCTGCGATGCACCATCAGTATATGATGGTCAGAATTGAGCATGGATCAAATGATGGTGTCAAGACCTCGGTTGTAGTCACCTGGGAGGCCGAAAGCAAACTGGGGTAGTCAGCCATAATGGCGACTAGGGCATTGTCCATGCTAAGTTGGTGGAACACCCCGTCAATCAGCTCCACCTTTATGTCCGGATCCTCTTCGGAGGCCGGATCAAGGGATTGTTCCGGATCCTCGGGCTGTGGAGTTAGGCTTTGTATGCCCTCCACGTCCCGGCGCAGCTCCTGCGTCGAAATCACAAAGTAAGATACTCGACTTTGGAAGTATGGATCGGGTAGATAAACGTCCGCTTACCCAGCTCCGAGGGTTATTCATGGAGAATCCATTCAATGGATTCATGCGGAGGAAGTCCTCCTCCTCCCCCTTGTACAAGCCGGACAGGATCTTTGCCAGATCGGCTGCCGAGCCCGGCCCTCTGCGGCCATGACGGGTGGCGTCGTCTTCCCCGTTGAAATCCCACATAGGGTGGCCCCTATATTGGAGTGGCTGCACCCCTCGCATCATGGTCAATCCGGAGTGGGCCAGTAACCTAATCCGGCCCATCAGATAATGGACGCTCCCATCATCCTCTTGTTGAGGGCTCCGCGGGCGCCAACTCAGGCGTTTCTTCAAGGGAGCATTGCTGAACTCCGGGAGGCCGATCTGAACTGGATCCGGCAGAGGGGCGTCCTCCATGTAGAACCATTCCGAAGGCCAGTCTTCGGACGCCTTCTTCGGGGTGCCGGATAGATATCCGGTCCCGGCGATGCGCCATATTTCGGCTCCGCCCACTTGATATATCGACCCCTCATGAGAACGGGGTACGAGGCAAAACAATCTCTTCCACAGTGCAAAATGGGGCTCAATGCCCAAGAACAGCTCGCAAAGAGCTACCAAGCCCGCGATGTGCAAAATGGAGGCAGGTGTGAGGTGGTGAAGCTGGAGTCCGTAGAACTCCAGGAGCCCCCGGAGAAACGGATGTATGGGGGATCCGAGTCCCCTTATTAGATAAGGGACAAAGCATACCCGCTCTCCTTTGGAAGGGTTGGGGACGCTCTCCGCCTGCTTTCCACCCCTGAAGGTGGCCAGTCCGGCTCGAACCGGAACCATGAAAGCTGGGGGAAGATATCCCTCGGTTTGGAGCGCCACTAGCTCGCTGTGTGGAACTGAGCATCTCCCCCAATCTCCTGGCTTAGGGCTGGGAGCGCGAGAGGAGGAGCCGCGTCGACTATCCATGATAGAATGGATTTTTGTCAGAGGCGCTTCGATGAGAACTTGCGGATGGAGAATGATGTGAGTGGGATTTACATCCTCGCCTCTCGTATAGGCGGGTCGTTCGCACGGCTAGGGGGTAAAATGTAAAAATACCCTAGCGTTTCGCATTCATACGACACGTGGAAGAAGGCCATTATTGGGCATAGAAGCCAAGGAGCGCAACATTTATAAGGAAGCCGGAAACTATTCAACAGGAACATGAATTTTGAAGGAGAACCCGCGTTGCAATGCTGAAGACAATATACGCGCCGGACTCGTCGTCGCTGAAGCCTGGTTCGGGGGCTACTGAGGGAGTCCCGGACTAGGGGGTGTCCGGATAGCCGAACTATCATGGTCGGCTGGACTCCAAGATTATGAAGATACAAGATTGAAGACTTCGTCCTGTCTCCGGATGGGACTTTCCTTGGCGTGGAAGGCAAGCTTGGCGATACGGATATGTAGATCTCCTACCATTGTAACCGACTTTGTGTAACCCTAGCCTTCTCCGGTGTCTATATAAACCGGATGGCTTTAGTCCATAGGACGAACAACAATCATACCATAGGCTAGCTTCTAGGGTTTAGCCTCCTTGATCTCGTGGTAGATCCACTCTTGTAACACACATCATCAATATTAATCAAACAAGACATAGGGTTTTACCTCCATTAAGAGGGCCCGAACCTGGGTAAAACATCGTGTCCCTTGTCTCCTGTTACCATCCGCCTAGACGCACAGTTCGGGACCCCCTACCCGAGATCCGCCGGTTTTGACACCGACACCCCCCTAGGAGATCCCATCTCCTAGGGCCGGCGCCCCCTTGGGGACCCTATATATAGAGGGGGGAGGGAGGGCAGCCGCACCCTTGCACTTGGCGCCTCCCTTCCCCCTTGCTACACCTCTCCCCCCCCACAGACGCTTGGCAAAGCCCTGCCGGGATCTCTGTTGCATCCACCACCACGCCGTCGTGCTGCTGGATCTTCATCAAAACCACTCCTTCCCCCTTGCTGGACCAAGAAGGAGGAGACGTCACGCTGACCGTACATGTGTTGAACACGGAGGTGCCGCCCGTTCGGTGCTAGGATCTCCGGTGATTTGGATCACGACGAGTACGACTCCCTCAACCTCGTTCTCTTGAACGCTTCCGCTCGCGATCTACAAGGGTATGTAGATGCACTCCCCTCTCTCGTTGCTAGATGAACTCATAGATTGATCTTGGTGAACGTAGGAATTTTTTTATTTTATGCAACATTCCCCTACAGTGGCATCATGAGCTAGGTCTATGCGTAGTTCTCTTTGCACGAGTAGAACACAAATCTGTTGTGGGCGTAGATGTTGTTAACTTTCTTGCCACTACTAGTCTTATTTTGCTTTAGCGGTATTGTGGGATGAAGCGGCCCGGACCAACCTTACACGTACGCTTACGTGAGACATGTTCCACCGACTGACATGCACTAGTTGCACAAGGTGGCTAGCGGGTGTCTGTCTCTCCCAGTTTAATTGGAGCGGATTCGATGAAAAGGGTCCTTATGAAGGGTAAATAGAAGTTGACAAATCACGTTGTGGCCTTTTCGTAGGTAAGATAACGTTCTTGCTAGAACCCTATTGCAGCCACGTAAAAGATGCAACAACAATTAGAGGACGTCTAACTTGTTTTTGCAGCAATTGCTTTGTGATGTGATATGGCCAAAAGTTGTGATGAATGATGAATGATATATTGTGATGTATGAGATCATGTTCTTGTAATAGGAATCACGACTTGCATGTCGATGAGTATGACAACCGGCAGGAGCCATAGGAGTTGTCTTAATTATTGTATGACCTGCGTGTCAATGATTTAACGCCATGTAATTACTTTACTTTATTGCTAAACCGTTAGCTATAGTAGTAGAAGTAATAGTTGGCGAGCAACTTCATGGAGACACGATGATGGAGATCATGATGATGGAGATCATGGTGTCATGCCGGTGACGAAGATGATCATGGAGCCCCGAAGATGGAGATCAAAGGAGCTATATGATATTGGCCATATCATGTCACTACTATTTGATTGCATGTGATGTTTATCATGTTTTTGCATATTGTTTACTTAGAACGATGGTAGTAAATAAGATGATCTCTCATAATAATTTCAAGAAAGTGTTCCCCCTAACTGTGCGCCGTTGCGACAGTTTGTTGTTTCGAAGCACCATGTGATGATCGGATGTGATAGATTCTAACGTTCACATACAACGGGTGTAACACAGATTTACACATGCAAAACACTTAGGTTAACTTGACGAGCCTAGCATGTACAGACATGGCCTCGGTACACAAGAGACCGAAATGTCGAACATGAGTCGTATGAAAGATACGATCAACATGGAGATGTTCACCGATGATGACTAGTCCGTCTCACGTGATGATCGGACACAGCTTAGTCGACTTGGATCATGTAGCACTTAGATGACTAGAGGGATGTCTAATCTGAGTGGGAGTTCATTAAATAATTTGATTAGATGAACTTAATTATCATGAACTTAGTCTAAAATCTTTGCAAAAATGTCTTGTAGATCAAATGGCCAACGCTCATGTCAACATGAACTTCAATGCGTTCCTAGAGAAAACCAAGCTGAAAGATGATGGAAGCAACTATAGGGACTGGGTCCGGAACCTGAGGATCATCCTCATAGCTGCCAAAAAAGCATATGTCCTTGAAGCACCGTTAGGTGACCCACCTGCTCTCCCAGCACTGCAAGACAATTTGAACGTTTGGCAGACACATGCTGATGATTACTCCCTTGTTCAGTGCGGCATGCTGTACAGCTTAGAACCGGGGCTCCAAAAGCGTTTTGAGCAACACGGAGCATATGAGATGTTCGAGGAGCTGAAAATGGTTTTCCAAGCTCACGCCCGGGTCGAGAGATATGAAGTCTCCGACAAGTTCTATAGTTTTAAGATGGAGGAAAATAGTTCTGTCAGTGAGCACATATTCAAAATGTCTGGGTTGCACAACCGTCGGTCCCAGCTAGACATTAACCTCCCAGACGAGGCGGTCATTGACATAATCCTTCAATCGCTCCCACCGAGCTACAAGAGCTTTGTGATGAACTACATTATGCAGGGGATGGTGAAATCTATTCCTGAAGTATTTTCAATGCTGAAGTCAGCAGACGTAGAAATCAAAAAGGAACATCAAGTGTTGATGGTCAATAAAACCACCAAGTTCAAGAAAGGCAAGGGTAAGAAGAACTTCAAGAAGGACGGCAAGGATGTTGCCGCGCTCGGTAAGCCAGTTGCCGGGAAGAAGTCAAAGAATGGACCCAAGCCTGAAACTGAGTGCTTTTATTGCAAAGGGAAGGGTCACTGGAAGGGGAACTGCCCAAAATACTTAGCAGACAAGAAGGCCGGCAACACTAAAGGTATATGTGATATACATGTAATTGATATGTACCTTACCAGTGCTTGTAGTAGCTCCTGGGTATTTGATACCGGTGCCGTTGCTCATATTTGTAACTCAAAGTAGGAGCTGCGGAATAAGCGGAGACTGGCGAAGGACGAGGTGACGATGCGCATCGGGAATGGTTCCAAGGTCGATGTGATCGCCGTCGACACGCTACCTCTACATTTACCTACGGGATTAGTTTTAAACCTTAATAATTCTTATTTAGTGCCAAGTTTGAGCATGAACATTGTATCTAGATCTCGTTTAATACGAGATGGCTACTCATTTAAATCCGAGAATAATGGTTGTTCTATTTATATGAGAGATATGTTTTATGGTCATGCCCCGATGGTCAATGGTTTATTCTTAATGAATCTCGAACGTAATGTTACACATATTCATAGTGTGAATACCAAAAGATGTAAAGTTGATAACGATAGTCCGACATACTTGTGGCACTGCCGCCTTGGTCACATTGGTGTCAAGCGCATGAAGAAGCCCCATGCTGATGGACTTTTAGAGTCTCTCGATTATGAATCATTCGACACATGCGAACCATGCCTCATGGGAAAAATGACCAAGACTCTGTTCTCCGGAACAATGGAGCGAGCAACCAACTTATTGGAAATCATACATACCGATGTGTGCGGTCCAATGAGCGTTGAGGCTCACAGAGGATATCGTTATGTTCTCACTCTCACTGATGACTTGAGTAGATATGGATATGTCTACTTGATGAAACACAAGTCTGAGACCTTTGAAAAGTTCAAGGAATTTCAGAATGAGGTAGAGAATCAACGTGACCGAAAGATAAAGTTCTTACGATCAGATCGTGGAGGAGAATATTTATGTCACGAAATTGGTACACACTTAAGGAAATGTGGAATTGTTTCACAACTCACGCCGCCTGGAAAACCTCAGCGTAACGGTGTGTTCGAACATCGTAATCGCACTCTATTGGATATGGTGCGATCTATGATGTCTCTTACCGATTTACCGCTATCATTTTAGGGATACACTCTAGAGACAGCTACATTCACTTTAAATAGGGCTCCGTCTAAATCCGTTGAGACGACACCGTATGAATTATGGTTTGGGAAGAAACCTAAGCTGTCGTTTCTAAAAGTTTGGGGATGCGATGCTTATGTCAAGAAACTTCAACCTGAAAAGCTCGAACCCAAGTCGGAAAAATACGTCTTCATAGGATACCCTAAGGAAACCATTGGGTATACCTTCTACCTTAGATCCGAAGGCAAGATCTTTGTTGCCAAGAACGGATCCTTTCTGGAAAAAGAGTTTCTCTCGAAAGGACTAAGTGGGAGGAAAGTAGAACTTGATGAAGTACTACCTCTTGAACCGGAAAGTAGTGCAGCTCAGGAAAATGTTCCTGTGGTGCCTACACCGACTGGAGAGGAAATTAATGATGATGATCAAGGTACTTCAGATCAAGTTGCTACTAAACTTCGTAGGTCCACAAGGACACGTTCCACGCTAGAGTGGTATGGCAACCCTGTCCTAGAAATCATGTTAGACAACGGTGAACCTTCGAACTATGAAGAAGCGATGGCGGGCCCAGATTCCAACAAATGGCTTGAAGCCATGCAATCCGAGATAGGATCCATGTATGAAAACGAAGTATGGACTTTGACAGACTTGCCCAATGATCGGCGAGCGATAGAAAACAAATGGATCTTTAAGAAGTAAGAAGAAGACGGACGCGGATGGTAATGTTACCGACTATAAAGCTCGACTTGTCGCTAAGGGTTATCCACAAGTTCAAGGGGTTGACTACGATGTGACATTCTCTCCCGTAGCGAAGCTAAAGTCCGTCCGAATCATGTTAGCAATTGCCGCATACTATAATTATGAGATATGGTAGATGGACGTCAAAACGGCATTCCTTAACGAACATCTTAAGGAAGAACTGTATATGATGCAGCCGGAAGGTTTTGTCGATCCTAAGAATGCTAACAAGGTGTGCAAGCTCCAGCGATCCATTTATGGGCTGGTGCAAGCATCTCGGAGTTGGAACATTCGCTTTGATGAGATGATCAAAGCATTTGGGTTTATGCAGACTTATGGAGAAGCCTGCGTTTACAAGAAAGTGAGTGGGAGCTCTGTAGCATTTCTCATATTATATGTAGATGACATATGTAGGACCTTGAGAAGATGTGTCTAGAGGGGGGGGGGGTGATTAGACACTAAGAGCCAAAGTTGCAGTTTTTAAGCTTTTTAAATCTTAAGTGGAGTTTAGGCACAAGTTTAACATTCACAACACATATCAAGCAAGCATGCAAAGAGTATATGAGCAGAGGAAAGTAAAGCATGCAACTTGCAAGAATGTAAAGGGAAGTGTTTGGAGGATTCAAACGCAATTGGAGACACGGATGTTTTTGGCGTGGTTCCGATAGGTGGTGCTATCGTACATCCACGTTGATGGAGACTTCAACCACGAAGGGTAACGGTTGCGCTAGTCCGCGGAGGGCTCCACCCACGAAGGGTCCATGAAGAAGCAACCTTGTCTATCCCACCATGGCCGTCGCCCACGAAGGACTTGCCTCACTAGCGGTAGATCTTCACGAAGTAGGCGATCTCCTTGCCCTTACAAACTCCTTGGTTCAACTCCACAATCTTGTCGGAGGCTCCCAAGTGACACCTAGCCAATCTAGGAGACACCACTCTCCAAGAAGTAACAAATGGTGCGTTGATGATGAACTCCTTGCTCTTGTGCTTCAAATGATAGTCTCCCCAACACTCAACTCTCTCTCATAGGATTTGGATCTGGTGGAAAGAAGATTTGAGTGGAAAGCAACTTGGGGAAGGCTAGAGATCAATATTCATATGGTAGGAATGGAATATCTTGGCCTCAACACATGAGTAGGTAGTTCTCTCTCAGAAATAGGATGCTGGAAGTGTAGGTTCAGTCTGATGGCTCTCTCCACGAATGAAGAGGAGGTGGAGGGGTATATATAGCCTCCACAAAAAATCTAACCATTACACACAATTTACCAAACTCGATGGGACCGAATTGAGAAACTCAGTCGGACCGATTCAGCAAATCTAGCGACCATTAGGATTGTTGGTGGGACCGAAATGCAACTCGATAGGACCGATATGGTTAGGGTTAGGGCATAACCTAATCTCGGTGAGACCGATTACACAAACTCGGTGAGACCGATTTTGGTAATTAGCTAACCAGAGAGTTGGTCAGGCAAACTCGGTTGGACCGATTACTCAAACTCGGTGGGACCGATTTTGATAATGAGTCAACCAGAAACTTTGAATTGTAATCTCGGTAGTACCGAGTGCTCAAACTCAGTGAGACCAATTTTGATAATGGACATACACGGAGAGATTACAATCCCATCTCGGTGAGACCGAGATCCCTATCGGTGAGACCGAGATCCCTATCGGTGAGACCGATTTTCCTAGGGTTTGTGGCAGTGGCTAAGACATCCAAACTCGGTGGCGTCGGATAGGAAGAATCAGTGGGGCCGAGTTTGACTCTGGGTTTAGGACATATGTGTGGAAGTGGGAAAGTAGTTGAGGGTATTTGGAGCATATCACTAAGCACTTGAAGCAAGAGGCTCATTAAGCAACACCTCATCCCTCCTTGATAGTATTGGCTTTTCCTATAGACTCAATGTGATCTTGGATCACCAAAATGTAAAATGAAGAGTCTTGAGCTTGAAGCTTGAGCCAATCCTTTGTCCTTAGCATCTTGAAGGAGTTCCCACATCCTTTAGTCCATGCCACTCCATTGTTGAATTTATCTGAAACATACTAGATAGAAATGTTAGTCCAACAAGAGATATGTTGACATTAATTACCAAAACCACCTAGGGAGCACTTGTGCTTTCAATCTCCCCCTTTTTGGTAATTGATGACAACATACATCAAAGCTTTAGATAAAGATATAAAGAATAGCAAGTAAAGCTTTGGAAAGACATGTAACAAGCATAGGCTCACCCTACATGTATGCAATCATGTGAACATGAACTATAGAAGAATGTGATACCATAACCATTATAGAGCAAGCAATGTGTTACATGTATCTTGGCATATGCATCAGAGCAAAAAGTATTAAAGGAAATACCTTCATGCCCAAGAGTCCTTCTTTCAAACAGTATGTACATCAGCAAGAATTCGTCATACACATGATTGTGATGCATATACTTACCTTGTAGTCTTGAGTTGGCTTAGGATGGAATGAACCTGCGTAAACAAGGTTAGATAACACAGATACATCTACTAGCCAGAGCAAACAGAAGAAACCACAAGAATACCAAGACTGGGATGACATGTAGAGAGTGAGTAGTAAGTACTACATTGGATTAGACATGTCCCCAAGAGTAAAGGTATGCAATGAATTTGAATGATTTCTTTCCCTTAGATGTCTTGCTCCCCCTGAATCTAGCATAGGATACTGGGAGAAGATAGGGAACAGAAAATCAGAGCTAAAAGATATGAATGAACAGAGTTAATGCAAACTAATGCAAATAAGCACATATGAACATGTCTTTCCCCTCAAGAAGACATGTGGCATCTCTCCTCTTGAACACCAAGCATCTGGGATCCTTGAGAAATACTCTCTACTAGTATTCTCTCCCCTGGAGATCTCTCTCCCCCTGAGAAGATGATACTCTCTCTTTAAATGATAAGCTTTGATGTGATCTCTCTCTCCCCCTTTGACATCAATTTCCAAGAAGGGCTTGATAAAGATGTAATCTCTCTCTCTCTCTCCCTTTGGAATTTGTCGTGAATGGGTTTGATCCTTGAGTCACAACATAAAGCAATGATAAAAATGTGATGCTTGTAGAGGACAAGATTCATTGAGTGGAGCTGGATCAGAAGAAACACAGAATAAGTGGCAAACTGTTTTTCCTGTTGTGAAATCGGTGGCACCGAGTTGTAGGCTTCGGTTGCACCGAAAGGATTCGGTTGGACCGAAAACAACAAATCGGTGAAATCAAGTTCATCGCAGAGAAAACACTTGTCACCTCAGCTCACTAGACTAATAAGATCTCACAAATATTTGCAAGGAATTTACTGAAAGATGTGCAAGGAATTTGATGCAGAAAATGCAGAGAAAACAGAAAGAAATCTAGATGAAGTTTTTTTTTGAAAGGGGAAACAAATATGCATGAGACGAATGCAAAAACATAGAAAGGAACATAAGAGAACTTCATATAGAGATGGTCGGCGACAAAGTCACCTATGTTAGAGTATATTGACTTAGGAGTCAAGTGAGATCACTTGATCATGGGTCATACTCATCGTTTAAGCTCAGAATGGGGTTGCCATTTTTTGTTTAAGCATCTTGATGTATTCACATCTTGTCGAGTTGCTTTAACTCATGACTTGGAGTAAAGCTTCTCTAAGATGGAATAACATACCTTGGTTGGTGGTGTTGTCCATGTAGTTGAACTTGTGTGGGTTGCTCAAGGTTGATGTAGCTCATCAAGAATTTGGAGCACCACTTGGAATTTGAGTCCATCTACCTACATGGGTTAGTTCTTGCAAGGAAGAGCACTAGTGTATCCAAAAATGACAATCATGAAGCTCAACATAGAATTTGTCAAAGGATATGTTTGAATGGTTCCGTGCTTCCTTGTCTTCAACCACTATGATGTAGAGACTTGGTGATGTAGGGATTGCTCAAGATATGAGTAGATTACAACCTCATGGAATTTGATTCAACCAAGTACCTACATGGGTTAGATAACATGCAAGATACAAATATATCCAAGACATAAGATTTTCATCATAAGAGAAATATCAAGGATTATTCATAAGCTCATGTCTTGCATGTATCCAATGGAGTTTCTACTCCAAGTTTGAGGCATCAATGATGTTCAATTCTCCTCTTAACCTTTGCATTCTTGCATATTGAACTTCTTGAATAAGTCCTTGGTGTACTTTGTTTGAGAGACAAAAGTACCTTCCTTAGTTTGCTTGATTTGCAACCCAAGAAAGAATTTGAGTTCACTCATCATAGACATCTCAAACTTCTCCGACATTAGCTTCCCAAACTTTTCACTAAAATGAGGGTTAGTTGAACCAAATATAATATCATCAACATAGATTTGGCACACAAATAGTTCACCATTAACCCTTTTACTAAAAAGTGTTGAATCAATTTTCCCAATTTCAAAGCCTTTTTCAATGAGGAACTTGGTCAAGCATTTATACCATGCTCTAGGAGCTTGTTTAAGACCATAAAGAGATTTGTGAAGTTTGTAAACATGATTGGGTTTCTTAGGATTGACAAAGCCGGGAGGTTGCTTAACATAAACTTCCTCCTCTATTTTGCCATTTAGAAAAGCACTTTTAATGTCCATTTGGTACAAGGTGATATCATGGTGATTAGCATAGGCAAGTAAGATGCGAATGGACTCAAGTCTAGCAACGGGGGCGTAAGTCTCACCATAGTCCATACCTTTGACTTGCGTGTAGCCTTGGGCGACGAGACGTGCTTTGTTGCGAACTACTTGTCCATCTTCATCTTGCTTGTTGCGAAACACCCATTTGGTACCGATGATGTTGTGGTTGTTGTCGGGCTTCTCAACCAATGTCCAAACTTGGTTCCTCTCAAAGTTGTGTAGCTCTTCATGCATAGCATTTATCCAATTCGGATCTCCCAATGCTTCTTCAACCTTCATAGGTTCATAGGTTCAACGCTAGATATGAAAGAATAGTTTTCACAAAAGTTAGCTAAACGAGTTTTAGAGCGAGTGATTCTCCCGGTTTGAATGTCATTGTAGATTTGCTCGACGGGATGATCTTTAGCAATTCTTGCTCGAACTCGTGAAAGCTTTTGCTTGGGTCTTTGTTGAACATCTTCTTCATCTTCTTCTTCTTCTTGGCCTTCTTCATTATTGGCGTTGTCGTTCTCATGTTGTGGTGGAGAAGGAGGTTGTTGACGTTCATCTTGATGCACTTCCTTGTTTTCTTCATCTTGGTGTGTCCCACTTGTGGATGCTTCCGTATCAACTCTTGGTTCACCTTGTCATGAAGTAGAAGCTTCCACTTGGACGGACGAGGTACTCTCCTTCACCTCCGTTGGACGGACCTTGCCAATAGACAAGTCTTGGATTGCTTCCGAAGGATCTTTGTCTCCTACATCAATTGGCAATTGCTCTACTTGCGAGCCGTTAGATTCATCAAACTTCACATCTACCGTCTCTTCAACCTTTCGGGTGAAATTGTTGTAGACACAGTAAGTGTGAGAGTTTGAGCCATAACCTAGTAGGAAACCTTCATGAGACTTAGGAGCAAATTTAGAATGATGGTGATTATCAAGAATGTAGCACTTTGAGCCGAATACTCGAAAGTATCCAACTTGGGGTTTGTTACCGGTGAGGAGCTCGTATGCCGTCTTGCCGAGTAGCTTGTGAAGATACAAGCGATTTGTTGCATGACAAGCTGTCTCAACCGCTTCTGCCCAAAAGTGCTTCGGCGTCTTGTACTCACCAAGCATTGTTCTCGCCATTTCGATGAGCGTCCGGTTCTTCCTCTCAACAACTCCATTTTGTTGAGGTGTGTATGTAGCCGAGAACTCGTGTGAAATCCCTTCTTCGTCAAGAAAGGTGTCCACATTTGCGTTCTTGAACTCCGTTCCATTGTCACTGTGAACCTTCTTGATCTTCACTTCAAATTGATTTTGGGCCTTCCTAGCGAAGTTTTTGAAGATCTTTTGGACCTGCGATTTATCATCGAGAAAGAACACCCACGTAAATCTGGAAAAATCATCAACTATAACTAGACCAAAAGAATTTCCACCGAGACTCTTGTAAGAGTTGGGACCAAAGAGATCCATATGAAGTAGCTCAAGTGGCCTCTTTGTGGTCATGATGTTCTTCACGGGATGCCTTCCTCCAACCTGTTTACCTGCTTGACAAGCACTGCAAAGTCTATCCTTATCAAATATGACATCATTAACTCCAAGGATATGATTTCCCTTAATAAGCTTGTCAAGGTTTCGCATACCAACATGACCTAATCGTCTATGCCATAACCAACCTTTTGAGGATTTAGCAATGAAGCAAGTTTTAGGTTGAGCCTTTTTAGTGAAATCAACGATGTATAGATCACCTCTACGCACACCGGTAAAGACCATTTTATGATTGTCTCGACGAAACACTTGGCAATCTACATCAGTAAATAGGACATTGAAACCGAAATCAGCAAGTCTAGATACTGAAAGTAAGTTGTACCCAAGAGATTCAACGAGCATGACATTTTGTATGGAGCTATCATGTGATATGGCCACTTTACCAAGGCCAACCACCTTACCCTTTGAGTTGTCACCGAAAGTGACATACTTTCGAGGACTATCATTATCAGCAAGCTCACGAAACATGTCTTTATGTCCGGTCATGTGATCGATACATCCACTATCAAGAACCCATTCCTTTCCTCCTGACATATATCCCCAAAGATTTGCCATAAGACCAAAGTGTCTCATTGCATCATCAAGATCGAAGTCACTATCATCATCCTCATCATAGTATCCATGTTCAACATCGTCGTGTGGTGGATCAAATCCTAGAGAGGGTGATTCGTTAGAGTGAGTTTTACAATGATCTTGTCTATGAATTTTTATAGCTTCGGAAATAATGTCACTAATAATACCAACATTTCCTTTGGCACGCATGAGGTTTGTAAGCTCAAATAGACGATCACCAAACATAGGATCACTAGTATTCATTTTACTCAAAGAAATAGACTTACGGAGAATTTCATCTAGATTTTTCAATGAATAATCTGGAAATCGTTCCTCAAGAAATTTCCATATAGTATAGGCACACTTAAAAGTAGGCAAACATCCAATCAAGTTTCTAGGCAATCCTCTAATGATAAGTTCGGCAGTTCTAAGATTCCTAACCATGTCAATTGACTCATCACGGGTTGGATGCATAGGGTCAACATAAGGTGCACAAGGGCTAGAAATGTACTTGTTCAAATGATATTGATTGAAAATTACAAGCATCTCATTTTTCCACTCATGAAAATACTCTCCATCAAGAATAGGCACTCTATGTCTAAGACTCCCCAAAGTAGACTCATCCATCTTCCTCCAATGGTGATTAAACCAAGGCAATGGAGACCAATGCTCTGATACCACTTGTAGGACCTTGAGAAGATGTGTCTAGAGGGGGGCAAATTAGACACTAAGAGCCAAAGTTGCAGTTTTTAAGATTTTTAAATCTTAAGTGGAGTTTAGGCACAAGTTTAACATTCACAACACATATCAAGCAAGCATGCAAAGAGTATATGAGCAGCGGAAAGTAAAGCATGCAACTTGCAAGAATGTAAAGGGAAGGGTTTGGAGGATTCAAACGCAATTGGAGACATGAATGTTTTTGGCGTGGTTCTAATAGGTGGTGCTATCGTACATCCACGTTGATGGAGACTTCAACCCTCAAAGGGTAACGGTTGCGCGAGTCCATGGAGGGCTCCACCCATGAAGGGTCCACGAAGAAGCAACCTTGTCTATCCCACCATGGCCGTCGCCCACGAAGGACTTGCCTCACTAGCGGTAGATCTTCATGAAGTAGGCGATCTCCTTGCCCTTACAAACTCCTTGGTTCAAATCCACAATCTTGTCGGAGGCTCCCAAGTGACACCTAGCCAATCTAGGAGACACCACTCTCCAAGAAGTAACAAATGGTGCGTTGATGATGAACTCCTTGCTCTTGTGCTTCAAATGATATTCTCCCGAACACTCAACTCTCTCTCATAGGATTTGGATCTGGTGGAAAGAAGATTTGAGTGGAAAGCAACTTGGGGAAGGCTAGAGATCAAGACTCATATGGTAGGAATGGAATATCTTGGCCTCAACACATGAGTAGGTAGTTCTCTCTCAGAAATAGGATGCTGGAAGTGTAGGTTCAGTCTGATGGCTCTCTCCACGAATGAAGAGGAGGTGGAGGGGTATATATAGCCTCCACACAAAATCTAACCGTTACACACAATTTACCAAACTCGGTGGGACCGAATTGAGAAACTCGGTCAGACCGATTCAGCAAATCTAGTGACCGTTAGGATTTTCGATGGGACCGAAATGCAACTCGGTAGGACCGATATGGTTAGGGTTAGGGCATAACGTAATCTTGGTGAGACTGATTACACAAACTCGGTGAGACCGATTTTGGTAATTAGCTGACCAGAGAGTTGGTCAGGCAAACTCGGTTGGACCGATTACTCAAACTCGGTGGGACCAATTTTGATAATGAGTCAACTAGAAAGTTTGCATTGTAATCTCGTTAGTACTGATTGCTCAAACTCAATGAGACCGATTTTGATAATGGACATACACAGAGAGATTACAATCCCATCTCGGTGAGACCGAGATCCCTATCGGTGAGACCGATTTGCCTAGGGTTTGTGGCAGTGGCTAAGACATCCAAACTCGGTGGCGCCAGATAGGAAGAATCAGTGGGGCCGAGTTTGACTCTGGGTTTAGGACATATGTGTGGAAGTGGGAAAGTAGTTGAGGGTATTTGGAGCATATCACTAAGCACTTGAAGCAACAGGCTCATTAAGCAACACCTCATCCCTCCTTGATAGTATTGGCTTTTCCTATAGACTCAATGTGATCTTGGATCACTAAAATGTAAAATGAAGAGTCTTGAGCTTGAAGCTTGAGCCAATCCTTTGTCCTTAGCATCTTGAAGGAGTTCCCACATCCTTTAGTCCATGCCACTCCATTGTTGAACTTATCTGAAACATACTAGATAAAAGTGTTAGTCCAATAAGAGATATCTTGATATTAATTACCAAAACCACCTAGGGAGCACTTGTGCTTTCAACATACTTCTGATGGGAAATGATATAGAACTTTTGGACAATATTAAGGCCTACTTGAATAAGTGTTTTTCAATGAAGGACCTTGGAGAAGCTGCTTACATATTAGGCATCAAGATCTATAGGGATAGATCGAGACGCCTCATAGGTCTTTCATAAAGCACATACCTTGGTAAGATATTGAAGAAGTTCAATATGGATCAGTCCAAGAAAGGGTTCTTGCCTGTATTGCAAGGTGTGAGATTGAGCTCGGCTCAATGCCCGACCACGGCAGAAGATAAAGAAGAGATGAGTGTCATCCCCTATGCCTCAGCCATAGGATCTATTATGTATGCCATGCTGTGTGCCAGACCTGATGTAAACCTTGCCGTAAGTTTGGTAGGAAGGTACCAAAGTAATCCCGACAAGGAACACTGGACAGCGGTCAAGAATATCCTGAAGTACCTGAAAGGGACAGAGGACATGTTTCTCGTTTATGGAGGTGACGAAGAGCTCGTCGTAAAGGGTTACATCGATGCTAGCTTCGACACAGATCTAGATGACTCTAAGTCACAAACCGGATACGTGTATATGTTGAATCGTGGAGCAGTAAGCTGGTGCAGTTGCAAGCAGAGCGTCATGGCGGGATCTACATGTGAAGCGGAGTACATGGCAGCCTCGGAGGCAGCGCATGAAGCAATATGGATGAAGGAGTTCATCACTGACCTAGGAGTCATACCCAATGCGTCGGGGCCGATCACTCTCTTCTGTGACAACACTGGAGCTATTGCCCTTGCCAAGGAGCCCAGGTTTCACAAGAAGACCAGTCACATCAAGCGTCATTTCAACTCCATCCGTGAAAATGTTCAAGATGGAGACATAGATATTTGCAAAGTACATACGGATCTGAATGTCGCAGATCCATTGACTAAACCTCTTCTGCGAGCAAAACATGATCAACACCAGAACTCTTTGGGTGTTTGATTCATCACAATGTAACTAGATTATTGACTCTAGTGCAAGTGGGAGACTGTTGGAAATATGCCCTAAAGGCAATAATAAAAGGATTATTATTATATTTCCTTGTTCATGATAATTGTATTTTATTCATGCTATAATTGTTTTATCCGGAAATCTTAATACACGTGTGAATACATAGACCACAACATGTCCCTAGTGAGCCTCTAGTTGACTAGCTCGTTAATCAACAGATAGTCAAGGTTTCCTGACTATGGACATCGGATGTCATTGATAACGAGATCACATCATTAGGAGAATGATGTGATGGACAAGACCCAATCCTAAGCATAGCACAAGATCGTGTAGTTCATTTGCTAGAGCTTTTCCAATGTCAAGTATCTTTTCCTTAGACCATGAGATCGTGTAACTCCCGGATACCGTAGGAGTGCTCTGGGTGTACCAAACGTCACAACGTAACTGGGTAACTATAAAGGTATACTACGGGTATCTCCGAAAGTGTCTGTTGGGTAGACACGGATCGAGACTGGGATTTGTCACTATGTATGACAAAGAGGTATCTCTGGGCCCACTCGGTAATGCATCATCATTGTCGGTGTCAAAACCGGCGGATCTCGGGTAGGGGGTCCCGAACTGTGCGTCTAGGCGGATGGTAACAGGAGACAAGGGACACGATGTTTTACCCAGGTTCGGGCCCTCTTGATGGAGGTAAAACCCTACGTCCTGCTTGATTAATATTGATGATGTGTGTTACAGGAGTGGATCTACCACGAGATCAAGGAGGCTAAACCCTAGAAGCTAGCCTATGGTATGATTGTTGTTCGTCCTATGGACTAAAGCCATCCGGTTTATATAGACACCGGAGAGGGCTAGGGTTACACAAAGTCAGTTACAATGGCAGGAGATCTACATATCCGTATCGCCAAGCTTGCCTTCCACGCCAAGGAAAGTCCCATCCGGACACGGGACGAAGTCTTCAATCTTGTATCTGCATAATCTTGGAGTCCGGCTGACCATGATAGTTCGGCTATCCGGACACCCCCTAGTCCGGGACTCCCTCAGTAGCCCCCGAACCAGGCTTCAGCAGCGACGAGTCCGGCGCTTATATTGTCTTCGGCGTTGCAAGGCGGGTTCTCCTTCAAACTTCATGTTCCCGTCGAATAGTGTCCGGCTTCCTTATAAATGTTGCGCTCCTTGGCTTCTACGCCCAATAATGGCCTTCTTCCACGTGTTGTATGAATGCGAAAAGCTAGGGTATTTTTACATTTTACCCCCTAGGCGTGCGAACGAGCCGCCTATAAGAGAGGCGAGGATCTAGATCCCACTCACACCATTCTCCATCCGCAAGTTCTCATCGAAGCGCCTCTGACAAAAATCCATTCTATCATGGATAGTCGACGCGGCTCCTCCTCTCGCGCTCCCAGCCCTAAGCCAGGAGATTGGGGGAGATGCTCAGTTCCACACAGCGAGCTAGTGGCGCTCCAAACCGAGGGATATCTTCCCCGAGCTTTCATGGTTCCGGTTCGAGCCGGACTGGCCACCTTCAGGGTGGAAAGCAGGCGGAGAGCGTCCCCAACCCTTCCAAAGGAGAGCGGGTATGCTTCGTCCCTTATCTAATAAGGGGACTCGGATTTCCCATACATCCGTTTCTCCGGGGGCTCCTGGAGTTCTACGGACTCCAGCTTCACCACCTCACACCTGCCTCCATTTTGCACATTCGGGCTTTGTAGCTCTTTGCGAGCTGTTCTTTGGCATCGAGCCCCATTTTGCACTGTGGAAGAGATTGTTTTGCCTCGTACCCCGTTCTCATGAGGGGTCGGTATATCAAGTGGGTGGAGCCGAAATATGGCGCATCGCCGGGACCGGATATCTATCCGGCACCCCGAAGAAGGCGTCCGAAGACTGGCCTTCGGAATGGTTCTACATAGAGGACGCCCCTCTGCCGGATCCAGTTCGGATCGGCCTCCCGGAGTTCAGCAATGCTCCCTTGAAGAAACGCCTGAGTTGGCACCCGCGGAGCCCTCAACGAGAGGATGATGGGAGCGTCCATTATCTGATGGGACGGATTAGGTTACTGGCCCACTCCGGATTGACCATGATTGGAATCATGGCCACGTGCATTATGCGAGGGGTGCATCCACTCCAATATAGGGGCCACCCTATGTGGGATTTCAACGGGGAAGACGACGCCACCCGTCATGGCCGCAGAGGGCCGGCTCGGCAGCCGATCTGGCAAAGATCCTGTCCGGCTTGTACAAGGGGGAGGAGGAGGACTTCCTCCGCATGAATCCATTGAATGTTCTCCATGAATAACCCTCGGAGCTGGGTAAGCGGACGTTTATCTACCCGATCCATACTTCCAAAGTCAAGTATCTTACTTTGTGATTTCGACGCAGGAGCTGCGCCGGGACGTGGAGGGCATACAAAGCCTAACTCCATAGCCCGAGGATCCGGAACGATCCCTTGATCCGGCCTCCGAAGAGGATCCGGACATAAAGGTGGAGCTGATTGATGGGGTGTTCCACCAACTTAGCATGGACAATGCCCTAGACGCCATTATAGCTGACTACCCCGGTTTGTTTCCGGCCTCCCAGGTGACTACGACCGAGGTCTTGACACCATCATCTAATCCATGCTCAATTCTGACCATCCTATACTAATGGTGCATCGCAGGAGGTGCCTTTAAGGCGGGAAGCCGAACCTGCGGCGGCTGACCAGCAAGGGTCAGTTTGGCCCAGCAGGCGGAAGAGGAGCGCGACGCGAATCGAAACATCGCTGCAACGGTACGGCGCACCGCTGTTTTTAAGGGAAGGATCCCTAGGAGGTATATTAATGCTCATAACTTTTTCCAGGAGAAAGAGCGCTCGCCGGACAGTGTCCGGAGAGGTTGCCAATCAAGCCTCCGCCAGCCATGCTCCATCGCGTGGTCCAGAAGTGGAGGCGAACACAAGGCATGAGCCGGATGCTCCTCCGACGGAGGATGCCGATAGGCTGTCCGCCACCCGGTCTGAGGTGGAGAGCGCCATGAATCATAGGCATCGCCGGACAGTTCTTCGTGACGCGTGTTTCTCCCCGGAGGCGTTGAATGCCTTTGATGCGGGAAACGTGCACCTCCGTGCTGCTCAAGATGGTTTAACCAGAGCCACGGAGCAGTATGTGAAGGACATACGGGTAAGTAATTTTAATAGTTATATATGCTAGTAGCCCCCGAGACTTAAAATAGTTAAAATAACTGATTTAAGGATAATTTATTATGCAGGATCTTACGGAGAAGAATACCCACCTGTCCCGGGAGCTCCAAGAGTGCAAGGCCCAACTTGAGGCCGCACTGGCCACCACAGGGGGAGCCACAGAGACCCCCACTGGTAATACGTACTTCAAAAAGATAAGTAGTTAACAAAGTGCGGCGTGTGCGTAAATCTGACAATAATATTGCAGAGGGCGCCGGACTAGATCCGGACAAGCAACAGCTACTGCGTCAGCTAAAGGCCGGCGAGAGGGTGCTTATGAAGGTGCAGCAGGAGAGGAACAAGCTCCAAGATGCCCACACCCAGCTAGGAGAAGAGCTGAAAGATGTTCGGGCCCAGCTGTCTGGCTCCGTGAAGGAGAATCAGTGGCTTCGTCGCGGCATTTATAGTAAGTGCTTGAGCAAATTCCTTTGAAAAGAAGAATTCGACAAGGAAGTCGATTGACAGAAATGTGTCTTTAGGTGTGCTCACAAGTCTCCCTGCGAAGGAAATGCCCGGTTCAACGGGTGACCAACTTCCCGAGCTGGTGCAACTGCTCGAACGTGTTCGGCAGGCGATGAGTGGCGTCGTTCAGGCCTTATGGCCTTTTGTCTCCCTACCTGAGGGCCTTGGAGGGCTTGCTAAGAAGCTTCAGGGAGTACGGCGATGCCTCCGTCTGTGGAAGATATCGGCCTGCCGTCAAGGCGCCAGGGAGGCCTGGGCCATGGTGAAGACGCGGTACCCCAAGGCTGACCCAAACCACATGGCCGAGGTCGGACCTGTGGGGCCTGATGGGAAGGAGATCCCTGTGAGCTTGATGTACGGCCAAGTAGAGCTGGCCGTGAAATATTCCCAACAGGACTATAAATTAGATAGCATGTTAGATGGGATTGAAGAGGAGTACAATCAGTCAGTTTGACGATGTAATTTTGAAATGACATATAGAATGCCCTCTAGCCGGATTGTAGATCGTTTGTCTTTGCGGACCTTTTCGCTTCAACCTCGGGACCCAACAGTCCGGAGTGTGTCCGAATACCCTTACGGTTATAAAAGAACCAGGGCATGCATGGAGACAAGGCGTCTGGGTCATAATTGCTTTATCAGACAAGTGCCCAACTAGCTATGTTATATTACATGGTTAGTAAGAAACATCTTCCAGGGAGAATAGTTCCGTTAAGGGTTCCTTTCCCTGGGAGGCACGCCCTAAAGTGCATGTCCGGACTGCAAAAATAGCAGAAAAAGCATCTGGGGGCAAATAAATAAGTAATAAATCATCTTTCAAGTCACCGACCGAATATTCTCTTAAGAACGCTAGCTTTTGGCTTCACCCAGTCTGAGGTACACATCCGGCTGACCCGGCAGTAACAATCGCAGAGGTGCTCCCTTTACCTCCTAGCCGAACAATCGGGAATGTAGGGGTAAGCACAGGAGCCAGGTAACCCAGCTTGGCCAAAACAAAAGTCATATCGATGCATATAATGGTGAATAAAAGGTACATGCGGAAGTATGACACATGTGTTGGGCATGAAGCCCGTATAAATAAGCTTCTGTTAAAGAAGCCCCCCAGGTATAATGAGTGCTAGGAGCACATCAAGTGTGTGCGAACAATGCGCAAATCAGCCTATCAAAGGTATTGAAAAAAAGTGGGAAGAAGGAGGGGGACAAGAGACAGTGAAAATGTAAAAAGGTGAACGGAGGAGTGAGACGAACTCTGAGTCCGGCGTTAGGCATAGAATCTTCGGAGACGAGCTGCGTTCCATGGGTTCGGCTCGAGTCGGTTGTCAGATGCGTTACTTAGACGGTATGCTCCGCCGGTCAGGACTTGGTCGATGATGAAGGGACCTTCCCACTTGGGCTTAAGTTTGTCCTTTTTCTTGTCCGGCAGGCGTAGAACAAGTTCGCCAACATTGTAAGTTTTGGCTCGTACTTCTCTGATTTGATATCTTCATGCCTGCTGCTGATAAAATGCGGAACGAGCTTTTGCCACGTCCCGCTCCTCCTCTAAGGCGTCCAAACTGTCCTGCCGATCTAGCTCGGCCTCTCTTTCTTTGTACATGCGCACGCGAGGTGAGTCATGAATTATATCGCAGGGCAGAACTGCCTCTGCGCCGTACACCATGAAAAATGGTGTGAATCTGGTAGTTCGGTTTGGTGTGGTCCGCAGCCCCCAGAGTACGGAGTCGAGCTCCTCTACCCAGTGCGTGTTAGATTCCTTGAGGGACCGCACTAGTCCGGGTTTGATGCCACTGATGATTAGACCATTTGCTCGCTCGACTTGACCGTTAGTTTGGGGGTGATAGACTGAAGCGTAGTCGAGCTTGATGCCCATGTTTTTGCACCAGAGTTTAACCTCGTCGGCCGTGAAATTCGTGCCGTTATCAGTGATGATGCTGTGGGGGACGCCAAAACGGTGTACTACCCCGGATATGAAGTCTATCACAGGTCCGGATTCTGCCGTTTTAACCGGCTTGGCCTCAATCCATTTGGTGAATTTGTCCACCATGACCAATAAGTATTTGTGCTTGTGGGTTCCCCCTTTAAGGGGTCCAACCATGTCAAGCCCCCAGACCGCAAACGGCCAGGTGATGGGTATAGTTTTGATGGAGGTGGGTGGCATGTGGCTCTGATTAGCAAAGAGCTGGCAACCGACGCATTGTTGGACTAAGTCATGAGCATCTGCCCGGGCTGTCGGCCAATAAAATCCTGTACGGAAGGCCTTGCCTACAAGGGCCCGGGCTGCAGCGTGGTGCCCGCCGAGTTCAGCGTGAATTTCAGCCAGGAGATTTCGCCCTTCCTCTTCGGAGATACATCTTTGAAGGACTCCGGTTGTGCTTTTTTTATAAAGTTCTCCCTCATGGAGCTTGTAGGCTTTAGATCGCCGAACTATGCAGCGGGCCTCATTTTGGTCTTCGGGAAGTTCCTGCCTGATTAAGTAGGCTAGGAATGGTTCCGTCCACGGGGCAATTACTGCCATTATTTCGTGGGCTGAAGGTGTTATTTCATTGGCTGAGCCGCCGATTGTGTCAGAGTGGTCTATGTTAGGTGATGCAGCTGGCTCCGGATTGTTAGTTCCGGACTCCTCTTCCCATAATACGGATGGCTTAAAGAGCCGTTCCAGGAAGATGTTTGGAGGGACGGCGTCGCGTCTTGCGCCGATGCGTGCCAACACGTCTGCTGCCTGGTTATTATCCCGGGCTACATGGTGGAATTTGAGTCCTTCGAACCGAGCTGACATTTTTAGGACGGCGTTGCGGTAAGCTGCCATTTTCGGATCTTTGGCGTCAAAGTCTCCATTTACTTGGGATATTGCGAGGTTTGAATCCCGGCGCACCTCTAGGCGTTGAATGCCCATGGAGATTGCCATCCGGAGGCCGTGTAGAAGGGCCTTGTATTCGGCTGCGTTATTGGAGTCCATGTACATTATTTGAAGTACGTATTTGATTGTGTCTCCAGTTGGGGACGTCAAGACGACGCCAGCCCCCAAGCCAGCCAACATTTTGGATCCGTCGAAATGCATGATCCAATTGGAGTACTCGCCGTACTCTTTAGGGAGTTCGGCTTTGGTCCATTCGGCGATGAAGTCAGCCAGAACTTGCGACTTTATAGCTCGCCGTGGTTTGTAGGTTATGTTAAATGGTAAGAGCTCAATGACCCATTTTGCAATCCTGCCCGTTGCGTCACGATTGTTTATAATATCGTTGAGAGGTACTTCGGAGGCCACCGTTATGGAACACTCTTGAAAGTAGTGTCGCAGCTTCCGGGATGCCATGAACACCGCATACGCTATCTTTTGATAATGTGGGTACCGGGACTTGCATGGAGTTAAGACAGTGGATACGTAGTACACTGGTTTTTGAAGAGGGAATCTGTGCCCTTCTGTTTCTCGTTCGACGATGAGTACCGCGCTGACAACTTGATGTGTTGCTGCGATATATAATAACATAGGTTCGCCCAGGTTGGGCGCGGCCAGGACTGGATTTGTTGCCAGTATGGCCTTTATTTCTTCGAGTCCGGCCGTGGCAGCATCCGTCCATTCGAAGTGTTCGGTGCGCCGGAGGAGGCGATAGAGGGGCAGAGCCTTTTCTCCCAAACGGGATATGAAGCGACTTAGAGCCGCTACGCACCCAGTTAGTTTTTGTATTTGCTTGAGGTATTTTGGAATATCCAATTGTGACAGAGCTCGGATCTTGGCTGGGTTTGCTTCAATTCCTCTACCGGATACAATGAAGCCCAAGAGCTTTCCGGCTGGTACTCCGAAGACACATTTTTCCGGGTTGAGCTTAATGTCATATGCTCGGAGGTTGTCGAATGTCACCCTCAAGTCGTCTACTAGGGTTTCGATGTGTTTGGTCTTGATGATCACATCGTCTAAGCATATGCCTCTATTGTTTTGCGTATCTGGGTAGCCAGACATGTCTGAATCATGCGCTGATATGTTGTGCCGGCGTTTTTGAGTCCGAAGGGCATTGTGTTGAAGCAGAATGGCCCATATGGAGTAATGAATGCCGTTGCGGCCTGGTCTTTCTCCGCCATCTTGATTTGATGGTATCCGGAGTATGCGTTGAGGAAGCATAATGAATCGTGCCCTGCGGTAGCATCGATGATCTGGTCGATGCGAGGGAGAGGGAAAGGGTCCTTTGGACAGGCCTTCTTAAGGTCTTTGAAATCGACGCAAAGGCGCCAGGATTTGTCCTTTTTTGGTACCATTACTAGGTTGGCTAGCCAGTCCGGATGTTTTATATCTCTGATGAATCCGGCTTCTAAGAGTTTGGCTAGCTCCTCTCCCATTGCCTGTATTTTGGGTTCGAAAGTCGCCGAAGAGCTTGTTTAACTGGCTTGAATCCTTTTAGGATATTTAGGCTGTGCTCTGCCAGCCTACGTGAGATTCCTGGCATGTCTGAAGGGTGCCAGGCAAAAATGTCCCAATTTTCCCGAAGGAATTCTTGTAGTGCGGCTTCTACATCAGGATTTAATTGTGCCCCAATGGATGCCGTCTTAGTGGGGTCCGTTGGATGGACCTGAAATTTGACTATTTCGTCTGCTGGTTTAAAAGAGGTGGACTTGGACCTCTTATCGAGTATCACATCGCCCCTATCCACCGTGGAACGCAGCGCATTTAGTTCCTCTGCCGCTAGGGCTTCGGATAATGCCTCTAGGGCCAGTGCGGCTGTCTTATTTTCAGCGCGGAGTGCTGTATCTGGATCACTGGCGAGAGTGATTATTCCATTGGGTCCAGGCATTTTGAGCTTCATGTACCCGTAATGGGGTATATCTTGGAAGATTGTGAATGCCTCTCGCCCTAACAAGGCGTGATATCCGCTGCCGAATGGGGCCACTTGGAACGTGACCTCTTCGGACCTGTAATTGTCCGGCAAGCCAAACACTACATCTAGTGTGATTTTTCCTGTGCAGCGTACTTCTCGACTAGGGATTATTCCCCTGAAGGTTGTGCTACTCCGATCAATGCGGCTCCAGTCAATTTCCATTTTTGAAGGGTTTCTTCGTAGATGAGGTTTAATCCGCTGCCGCCATCCATGAGTACCTTGGTAAGACGAAAGCCGTCCACTATCGGACTGAGGACCAATGCGGCTGGTGCTCTAGCTGTTCGGAATTTAGGTTCGTCGCTGGCATTGAAGGTGATAGCCGTGTCACTCCATGGATTTGTTGTTGCTACTTGGTAGACTTCGGCGAGGCTGCGGATTGTTCGTTTCCGCATGTTATTTGATGCGAAAGTCTCGAAGACTGTTAATACCGTACTGGTACTGCTGGGCTGGTTGCCCGGGGCTAAAAAGCCTTCACCACTTTTGGCCACCTACCGTAATATCCAACATGCTCGAAGGCTATGTGTTGGAGGGGCGCCCTCCGTACTGTGGATTTTGCAGGGTCCGTTGAGCCATCCCTCCAGTACGGTTCCGTACCCTTTAGGGTTTTTTTTGCTTTTTGGTTTTTAACCCAGGTGCTTGAGTATGACGCACCCTTTTATTTCGGACTGGGGTTGTATTTAGGGCCGGATTGTCCCAAAACCTAGTTTCGGTTTTCCAGGCGCTCTCCATCGCGCAGTATTTTTGTACAATGGTCGCTAGGTCGGCGAAGCGTGTAACTTCGCGATGACTGATGGCGTTTATGATTCCCTTGTCCATGCAATTGTTGCAGAAGATTGAAATCGAGCTTTCTTCATGGCAGTCCTTTATCCTGTTCATAACCAGGAGGAATCTGGCCCAGTAATGATGTACTGTTTCATCGAGCTCTCGCCGTATTTGAGATAGATCGCTTATGTTTGGGTGGGCGGGTGGAATTAAGTACGGAACCCCGCCCGATCCGAGGCTCAAAGGCAAAGAAGCTTCCGGATTTGGAAGCTTGGTTTGTTGGATGCTTTCCAGTAAATCTGGTCCGATGCCTGACTTTAGGTTCAGTATTTGATTGGCGTCCGTCCCTCCGCGGGAGTCCGGCATGGAGGGATCGGGAATCCGGACATAGTTGGTTTTTATCATGGAAGAAGAGTCGCCGCATTGTTCCTCTACCACAACAACATGGTGGGTAACCTGGGGAGAGTTAATTTCTCTCAGATCGGTTTTAAGCCCAATCTGATCGTAGTCGGTAGCGACTCCTAGGGCAGCGATGCGAGACGAGAGCTCGTTTACGGAGGAGAGCTCAATTGGATCTAGCTGCTCGGCGAATTCCGGGCTGACGTGAAGATCGCTTTTAATGACCTGGGAGGTCATTGTCAGAGCGGTGGCCGAACAGGCGGTCATAAGGAAACCGCCTAGCCGGATAGTCTGGCCAGCGGCCAAAGCTCCCTTGACGACGGTGCCATCTTTAAAGACGGGAAAAGGCATCCTTCCTGATGGTGACGGCACAGAGGAACTCTCAATGAAAGCACCAATGTCGGTGTCAAAACCGGCGGATCTCGGGTAGGGGGTCCCGAACTGTGCGTCTAGGCGGATGGTAACAGGAGACAAGGGACACGATGTTTTACCCAGGTTCGGGCCCTCTTGATGGAGGTAAAACCCTACGTCCTGCTTGATTAATATTGATGATGTGTGTTACAAGAGTGGATCTATCACGAGACCAAGGAGGGTAAACCCTAGAAGCTAGCCTATGGTATGATTGTTGTTCGTCCTATGGACTAAAGCCATCCGGTTTATATAGACACCAGAGAGGGCTAGGGTTACACAAAGTCGGTTACAATGGCAGGAGATCTACATATCCGTATCGCCAAGCTTGCCTTCCACGCCAAGGAAAGTCCCATCCGGACACGGGACGAAGTCTTCAATCTTGTATTTTCATAATCTTGGAGTCCGGCCGACCATGATAGTTCGGCTATCCGGACACCCCCTAGTCCGGGACTCCCTCAATCATAATGAGCTCAAAGTGACTGAGGGAGTCCTGGATTAGGGGGTGTCCGGATGGCCGGACTATGACCTTTGGCCGGACTCCCGGACTATGAAGATACAAGATTGAAGACTCTATCCCGTGTCCGGATAGGGACTTACCTTGGCGTGGAAGGCAAGCTTGGCGATGCGATATGAAGATCTCCTCCCATTGTAACCGACTTTGTGTAACCCTAGCCCTCTCCGATGTCTATATAAACCGGAGAGTTTTAGTTCGTAGGACGAACAACAATCATACCATAGGCTAGCTTCTAGGGTTTAGCCTCTCTGATCTCGTGGTAGATCAACTCTTGTAATACCCATACCATCAATATTAATCTAGCGGGACGTAGGGTTTTACCTCCATCAAGAGGGCCCGAACCTGGGTAAAAACATCGTGTCCCTTGTCTCCTGTTACCATCCGCCTAGACACACAGTTCGGGACCCCCTACCCGAGATCCGCCGGTTTTGACACCGACATTGGTGCTTTCATTGAGAGTTCCTCTGTGTCGTCGCCTTCAGGCCCGATGGCTTCTTCAATCATCAACCACGATGCAGTCCAGGGCAAGACTTTTCTCCCCAAACAGATCTTCGTATTCGGCTGCTTTGCACTGCGGGCCAACTCGTTTGGCCATCTGGAGCAGATCGAAAGCTACGCCCCTGGCCATCAGGTCAGGTTTGGAAGCTTAAACTACACGGCCGACATTCGGGGGGACTTGATCTTCAACGGATTCGAGCCACGGCCGAGCGCGCCGCACTGTCTCGATGGGCATGATCTAGCTCTGCCGCCGGACAGCTCCCAGAGTGCCGCTCAGGAGTCCACTCCGACCAGTAGCTCGGAGCCGACTGCGCTAACCAGGGACGGACGGTTGGACGCCTCCCCAGGAGCCGCAATCTCTACGGCGATAGAGCCGAATACCAGCCTAGTCCTTTGCAAGGCCCGTGACTCCAAGGTGCTGGACTCTGTTCCGGACTCCGAATCTTCCGCGCCCCTTCCGATCGAACCCGATTTGGTTCCGATCATGGAGTTCACCGCCGCGGACGTCTTTCAGCACTCGCCCTTTGGTGATATCCTGAACTCCCTAAAGTCTCTCTCTTTGTCAGGAGAGCCCTGGCCGGACTATGGTCAGCAAGGTTGGGATACGGACGATGAAGAAATTCGAAACCCACCCACCACCCACTTTGTAGCCACTGTCGACGATTTAACCGACATGCTCGACTTTGACTCCAAAGACATGGACGGTATGGACACCGATGAAGGAGACGACCAAGAACCAGTACCAATAGGGAACTTGAAAGCCACCTCGTCATATGACATATACACGGTGGACACCCCCAAAGCAGGGGATAGCAAGGAACAAATGGAGGATGACCCCTCCAAAAAGCAACCCAAGCGCCGGCGTCAGTGGCGCCGCTCTAAATCCCGCCAAAGCAAAAATGTTGAATCCGGCACCGGAGATAACAACACGCCGGACAGTGCCGAAGATAACCCCCTCCAGCAGGATTCAGTGCAGGAGGACGAAGGAGCCAGCCCCCATGAGAGAGTGGCCGACAGAGAGGTTGAGGACGATAACTATATGCCTCCCTCCGAAGACGAGGCAAGCCTCGACGACGACGAATTCGTCGTGCCAGAGGATCCCGTCGAACAAGAGCGCTTCAAACGCAGGCTTATGGCCACAGCACGCAACCTCAAGAAAAAATAGCAGCAGCTTAGAGCTGACCAAGACTTGCTAGCCGACAGATGGACCGAAGTCCTAGCGGCCGAAGAGTACAAACTCGAGCGCCCCTCCAAGAGCTACCCAAAGCGCAGGCTGCTACCCCAACTTGAGGAGGAAGCAATTAAACCTACATTACCAGCGTACAATGCGCCCGATCGGCCACCTTGTGGCCGCGACAGAGAGGCCTTCAGGCCCTCGAACCAAGCCGCACCCCGGCACCGCTCAAAACATACCAGAGCACGGGGAGACGCAACAGACCTGTGAGACATACTGGAAGACAGGGCAAGGCAAACAAGATCGATCTACGGATCGCGTGGGCGCCCCACATCATGTGATAATAACCGTCACACTGGATATGATAAATACGGCAGGCCGAATACAACAGACCAAGCTCATCCGAGCTGTGCCGAGATATAGCCCAGTATAGGGGCGCCGCACACCCACTATGCTTTACAGACGAAGTAATGGATCATAAAATCCCCGAGGGTTTCAAACCTGTGAACATTGAATCGTATGACGACACAACTGATCCTGCGGTATGGATCGAGGATTACCTCCTTCATATCCAGATGGCCCGTGGTGATGATCTACACGCCATCAAATATCTCCCGCTCAAGCTTAAAGGAACATCTCGACATTGGCTTAACAGTGTGCCAGCAGAGTCAATTAGTTGCTGGGAGGACCTGGAATCCGCATTCCTTGACAACTTCCAGGACACTTACGTGCGACCACCAGACGCCGACGACCTAAGTCACATAATCCAGCAGCCAGAGGAATCGGCCAGGCAATTCTGGACACGGTTCCTAACCAAGAAAAATCAAATAGTCGACTGTCCGGACGCCGAGGCCCTTGTTGCCTTCAGGCATAATATCCGAGACGAATGGCTTGCCCGGCACCTAGGACAAGAAAGCCGAAATCCATGGCAGCCCTCACGACACTCATGACCCGCTTCTGCGCGGGTGAAGACAACTATCTAGCTCGTAGCAATAACATAACCAAGAGCCCTAGTAATTCGGACACCAAGGACAACAATGGCAGGTCACGTCGCAACAAGCACAAGCGCCGCATTAACGGCGACAATACCGAGGATACGGCAGTCAATGCCGGATTCGGAGGCTCTAAACCCAGTCAGCGGAAGAATCCATTCAAAAGAAACCCTCCGGGCCCATCCAACTTAGACCAGATACTCGATCGCTTGTGCCAGATACACGGTACCCCTGAACAACCAGCCAACCACACCAACAGGGACTGTTGGGTGTTCAAGCAGGCAGGCAAGTTAAGTGCCGAAACCAGAGACAAGGGGCTACGTAGCAATGACAAGGAGGAGCCCCGGCCGCCGAACAACAGAGGACAGAAGGGCTTCCCCCCGCAAGTGCGGACGGTGAACATGATATATGCAACCCACATCCCCAAAAGGGAGCGGAAGCGTGCCCTCAAGGACCTCTATGCGTTGGAGCCAGTCGCCCCAAAGTTCAACCCATGGTCCTCCTGCCCGATCACCTTTGATCGACGGGACCACCCCACTAGCATCCGTCACGGCGGATTCGCCGCATTGGTCCTAGACCCAATCATTGACGGATTTCACCTCACTAGAGTCCTCATGGATGGCGGCAGCAGCCTGATCCTGCTTTATCAGGATACAATGCGAAAAATGGGTATAGATCCCTCACAGATTAAACCCACAAAGACAACCTTTAAAGGCGTCATACCAGGTGTAGAAGCCAGCTGTACAGGCTCGGTTACACTCGAAGTGGTCTTCGGATCCCCAGATAATTTCCGAAGCGAAGAGTTAATCTTCGACATAGTCCCATTCCGCAGTGGCTATCACGCCCTGCTCGGACGAACCGCATTTGCAAAATTCAATGCGGTGCCACACTACGCATATCTCAAGCTCAAGATGCCAGGTCCTCGCGGAGTCATTACGGTAAATGGAAACACTGAACGCTCTCTCCGAATGGAGGAGCACACAGCGGCCCTGGCGGCGGAAGTACAGAGCAGCCTCTCAAGGCATCTCCCCAATCCGGGTGTTAAATGTCCGGACAACGTCAAGCGCGCCCGAAGCAACCTCCAACAAAGCCGGCTGGCACGATCTGAGCGAGCATAGCAGTGCGGCCCCAACCCCAGCCCTCGTCAGATGGTGCTATCGGTACCACGCGTACATAATTACGCTTTGAAAATACCATGGGCATAAGGGGAGGGGCACAATCACGGCACGCCCAGAATGCGGCTCAACCGCACTTAGGGGCTCCCTATTCGGCCGTTTTCCTTTTTTATATACTTTCAGGACCCAACTATTCGGAAGGCCTGTCCGGCAACAAACTCGCCGAACACACGATGCAACAGCCAGGGTGCGAACAAGCTGCGTCATATGTCTAGGTGGTCTCTATAACGAGCTAAATACCCGTTTTGCTTAAATTTACGCAGCTTGCCCCTGGAGGGGGACATGTCAAATAATCCCATCCCTTGCTTATCGCACTATTTGTATTGTTCTGCTTTCATAGCAGCTCTTTTTTAATAAACAATACATAGCTCTTATCTATTATTGTATTCATCTATTTTTATACAAATATGTTCAGTCATGACATTATGCAACCGTACACTATGGTATGGACAATACACCAGGGGCTAAAGCACCCCATTACATGGTGTGAGAAGACCGAACACTCTTATGAGTGCGGCACCCCGAACTTATAACACTATATGCATCGGCTCCGAATCATGTCTTTGGCCAATAGTTGGGTTTGCCCGGCTCCCATGTTTTGGTACCTTACGTTCCGCATTGTTGGCTAAGGTAGCGCTGGGAGAACTACTGCGATTGTGCCCCAGTTGAGCTGAGTTAACACCTCAGTAGAGAAAGCTAAAACTGACTGTCATGATAGTGCGAGAGACCGGTCGCTGTTCGCGAGGTTTTTCGAGTCCTTAAAGACTTATGCCGCTTAGAGCGAGGAACCTGACTTATTCGGCCTAGGCGTGGATAGCGCCCCGAACTCGGTCTTCCGAATACTAGGGGCTTCGCCGAAATTTAAAATTATAGAATTCTATGGCTAAGTGAGAGTGATAAAGCATTATAAGTCCGACGGCCTAGTTCGTTGTGCTGAGCGCCTCCCTAGATGGACCCAAGAATGGGAACAAGAGTGCTCAGGTTTATCCCGAACACCCCAACACTCGTGGCATGGGGGTCGAAGCCGATGACTTGCATCTCTCACATTTGATAAACGGCCGCACAGAAGGTAATATTTTAAATTAACAAGTGTTGCTTAACGCATATGAACAAAGTTTTCAGCGTACAGGATAACAGATGCGAGCCTACTAAAAAATTACATCTTTGGAGCACTCGTCCGCTATATGGCGAGCACCCTTCAGGGCGCCCTTATAATACATCTCGGGCGTACGATACTCCTTGCCCAGCGGTGGCGCGTCCGTCAAAAGCTTCTCAGCGTCCAGCTTGCCCCAGTGCACTTTAGCACTGGCAAGGGCCCGATGGGCACCTTAGATGCAGACGGAGCGCTTGACGACCTCAATCCACGGACACGCGTCCACCAGCCGCCGCACCAGACCGAAGTAGCTCCCAGGCATGGCTTCTCCAGGCCACAGCCGAGCTATGAGGCCCTTCATGGCCTGTTCGGCCACCTTGTGGAGCTCGACCAGCTGCTTCAGCTGGTCGCTCAGGGGCACCGGATGTTCGGCATCAGCATACTGAGACCAGAACACCTTTTCCGTCGAGCTTCCCTCTTCGGCTCGGTAGTATGCGGCGGCACCAGACACACTACAGGGCAGATCGGCGAACGCTCCTGGAGAGCTCCGAATTCGGGTAAGTAGCAGATAATTAACTTTTATATTCTTGCTTTGCATAAAGAATGCCTTACCCGCCGCTATTTTCTTCATCGCCTCGATCTCCTGGAAGGCCTTCTGGGCTTCGGCCTTAGCGTTTTTGGCACTCTCAAGAGCCAAGGCGAGCTCGGACTCTCGAGTCTTCGAGTCACGCTCCAAACTCTCGTGTTTTTTCACAAGAGCCTGGAGCTCTTGCCGCACCTCCGCCACCCGCGCCTCCTGCTTCTCTCGCTCGGCCTGCTCCAGGGCCGCACTGTTTTCGGCCTTGGAGACCGCCTTCTTCAGGGTCGCCACCTCGGCCGTGGCCCCTGCAACATTTAAGTTGGTCCTGTCATTATTTGCAACCAAGTATTTCTATATACATTTACATACGGTATTACATACCCTCCTTGTCCTCGAGCTGCTTCTTGGCACGGCCGAGCTCGTTCTCGGACCGCTCGAGGCTTCCTTTCAATACATTGACCTCCGCAGTCAGTGCGGCAGAGGTCAGCAGCGCAGCCCGCATTCCCATATTGACATATTTTTATTAGACTCCTGCGTATATCTTTTCAGATCCTCAGCTCGGCTTTTCTTTTCCAAACGCCGAACTGAGCATGAGGGGCTACTGTCTATGCGGTAACATTTTTATATGTTTTGAACACATACCTCAAAGCCTGTTAACAGACTTGTACAGGCTTCTGTCAGCCCGCTCGTGGCGGACTGAACCTTTTGAATCACGGCACTCATAACAGTGCGGTGTTCCTCGTCGATGGAGGCACCGTTAAGCGCCTCCAGCAAATTGTCCGGTGCCTCTGGATGGACGGACGTCGCCGGTAGCGTAGGCTCTCCCTTCTTATGAAGGCGCCGCCTGTCGGACTCTGGAACCATTGGTGGTTCCGAAGCAGTGTCCGGCCCGGGGCCAGACTTAGATCCCCCCGGGGCTTTGCCCCCTTTGGGCCTGGAGTTCGGGAGGTCGCCTTGGGGCGCCTCCAGGACCACCTCCTCCTGTTCGGCCCCTTTTGGGACTCCACCTCGGCGTCGTCCACAGGGAGCGGGGAGGAGGCCGTCGGAAGTGAAGCGCTATTCACATCCGATGAATTCAGGGAGCCGCTCAACGAATCGCCGAGCTAAGCTCTGGGTGGACTGCATAATTAAAAATTCGGCATCAGAAGCTATCGAATAATAGCGCCATGAGTCATTCGGGTAACCGGACACTTACGATTTTGCCAGCGGCTTGACCCTGGATGGCCATTCCTCCCCACCATCGTCGGCATCGGAGGCGTAGTCCGGCAGAAGGGTTTTCCCCTTCTTGGACCCTCCGGCCTCCCCAGTTGGGGCGGCCTTCCTTTTATTTCCTCCCCCCGTTGGAGGGGAAGAGGCTTCTTCTTCTTCTTCTTCTTCTTCTTCTTCCTCCTCCTCCTCGTCTTCCGAGGCGGAGGGTGCGTCGGGGTCGTCGGGCGATGAATCTGACACCGCCAGGCGCTGGGAGCTCTTTCGAGTCCCCGTGGCCTTCTTCTTGGCCTTCTTCTCCGGCACCACGTGAGGTAACGGAACCAGTAGCTTTGTTAAACGAGTGTCCGCTGGATCTTCGGGCAAAGGAGCCGGACAGCTGATCAGTCCGGCCCTCTTCTGCCAGTCCTGTCGAAGGGATGGGGGTTTAGATCCCACATAAAATCAAATTATGGAAAACAGATACCCCGTAATGGGAAAATTAGCTCACCGCGCTGGCTTGGCGCTTGGCGCAGAATCCGCGATCCTCGGTGACGGGAGGCGGGACCTCGGAGCTCTTGAATAGCACCTTCCATGCATCCTTCTGCTTTGTGTCGAAGAGCCGGGACAGAGTCTGGTGCTGGGCCGGGTCAAACCCCCACAAGTTGAAAGCCCGTCGTTGACACGGGAGAATCCGGCGGAAGAGCATGACCTGGACTACGGTGACAAGTTTAACCTTCCTGCTAATCAGGTCTTTGATGCAGGTTTGAAGTGTGGTCACTTCTGCTAAATTACCCCACAACAGGTCTGTCTCTTTCCAAGACGTGAGCCGTGTGGGAATGCCAGATTGGAATTTGGGGGCCGCTTCCCATTTAGGTTCACGCGGCTCGGTGATGTAGAACCACCCCGATTGCCACCCTTTGATGGTCTCTACGAAGGCGCCCTCGAGCCATGTAATGTTGGGCATCTTGCCCACCATGGCGCCTCCGCACTCCGCTTGGCGTCCACCCACGACCTTCGGCTTGACGCTGAAGATCTTTAGCCATAGGCCGAAGTGAGGCTGGATGCGGAGGAAGGCCTCACACACGACGATGAACGCCGAGATGTTGAGGATGAAGTTCGGGGCCAGATCATGGAAGTCCAGGCCGTAATAGAACATGAGCCCCCGGACGAACGGGTGAAGAGGAAAGCCCGGTCCGCAGAGGAAATGGGGAAGGAATACAACCCTCTCATGGGGCCCAGGGGTGGGGATGAGCTGCCCCTCGTTTGGAAGCTGGTGCGCAATGTTGTTGTGCAGGTATCCGGCTCTCCGCAACCTTTTGATGTGCCCCTCCGTGATGGAGGAGGCCATCCACTTGCCTCCCGCTCCGGACATGGTTGGAGTAGGTCGAGGCGAGATGTGCGGGCTTGGGCGTTGGAGCTCGAGTGCGCAAGGACGAATAAGCAAAGGAGGAAGAAGGCGTGAATGGAAAGGGTAGATCCTTATCCCCTTATATGGGCGGCCGAAACTACGAGCCCCCACCGACCTAATAAAACTCGCTTATCTCCCAAGCGCCACGGTTAATGGCGCGGCTGGGTTACCCACGCCCGTATTGATGAGAATCCCAGAATAAGGGGACACGATCTCTGCTTTGACAAGACGTGCCAAGGAAACCGCCTCGCTAAACGCGTTGAGATGGAACAGTGAAATGAATAAAAGCCTGGCCGTGGCATGAGGTCACGCTACGGAATACATTAGCAGATTAGACTAGTGCAAATGTTATTCTCTCTATGGTGGCATGTGGAAGTTATTTTGCAGAGCCGGACACTACCCTGGTGTTCAACATCTTCTATGAAGTATTTGGAGGAGGAACCCGCCTTGCAATGCCGAAGACAACTTGCACGCCAGACTCGTCGTCATTGAAGCCTGGTTCAGGGGCTACTGAGGGAGTCCTGGATTAGGGGGTGTCCGGATGGCCGGACTATGACCTTTGGCTGGACTCTCGGACTATGAAGATACAAGATTGAAGACTCCGTCCCGTGTCCGGATAGGGACTTTCCTTGGCGTGGAAGGCAAGCTTGGCGATGCGATATGAAGATCTCCTCCCATTGTAACCGACTCTGTGTAACCCTAGCCCTCTCCGGTGTCTATATAAACCGAAGAGTTTTAGTCCGTAGGATGAACAACAATCATACCATAGGCTAGCTGCTAGGGTTTAGCCTCTCTGATCTCGTGGTAGATCAACTCTTGTAATACCCATACCATCAATATTAATCAAGTAGGACGTAGGGTTTTACCTCCATCAAGAGGGCCCGAACCTGGGTAAAAACATCGTGTCCCTTGTCTCCTGTTACCATCCGCCTAGACGCACAGCTCGGGACCCCCTACCCGAGATCCGCCAGTTTTGACACCGACAGTGACCAAGTGTCTGGTCACGGGATCATGCATTATGGTACGAGTAAAGTGACTTGCCGGTAACGAGATTGAACGAGGTATTGGGATACCGACGTTCGAATCTCGGGCAAGTAACATACCGATTGACAAAGGGAATTGTATACGGGGTTGCTTGAATCCTCGACATCGTGGTTCATCCGATGAGATCATCGAGGAGCATGTGGGAACCAACATGGGTATCCAGATCCCGCTGTTGGTTATTGGCCGGAGAGCCATCTCGGTCATGTCTACGTGTCTCCCAAACCCGTAGGGTCTACACACTTAAGGTTCGGTGACGCTAGGGTTGTAGAGATATTAGTATGCAGCAAACCGAAAGTTGTTCGGAGTCCCGGATGAGATCCCGGACGTCACGAGGAGTTTCAGAATGGTCCGGAGGTAAAGAATTATATATGGGAAGTCGAGTTTCGGCCATCGGGAAAGTTTTGGGGGTCACCGGTATTGTACCGGGACCACCGGAAGGGTCCGGGGGGTCCATCGGGTGGGGCCACCTATCCCGGAGGGCCCCATGGGCTGAAGTGGGAGGGGAACCAGCCCCTGGTGGGCTGGTGCGCCCCCCTTGGGCCCCCCTACGCCTAGGGTTTGGAACCCTAGGGGAGGGGGCTCCTCCACTTGCCTTGGGGGGCAAGGCACCCCCTTGGCCGCCGCCCCCCTAGGAGATCCCATCTCCTAGGGCCGGCGCCCTCCCTGGGGACCCTATATATAGAGGGGGGGGGGGAGGGAGGGCAGCCGCACCCTTGCACGTGGCGCCTCCCTTCCCCCTTGCTACACCTCTCCCTCCCGCAGACGCTTGGCGAAGCCATGCCGGGATCCCTGCTGCATCCACCACCACGCCATCGTGCTGCTGGATCTTCATCAACCTCTCCTTCCCCCTTGCTGGATCAAGAAGGAGGAGACCTCATGCTGACCGTACGTGTGTTGAACGCGGAGGTGCCGTCCGTTCGGCGCTAGGATCTCCGGTGATTTGGATCACGACGAGTACGACTCCCTCAACCTCGTTCTCTTAAACGCCTCCGCTCGCGATCTACAAGGGTATGTAGATGCACTCCCCTCTCTTGTTGCTAGATGAACTCATAGATTGATCTTGGTGAACGTAGGAATTTTTTTATTTTATGCAACGTTCCCCTATAGTAACATGTTCACTGCCAGAAGTATGGCCCTACAGGTGCAAGCAGAATAACGCGTCTCATGAAAAATGGAATGATGCCCTGAAGAAATTCAAAGGTGCGGTGCTTATGCTAGGAAAGTGAACGTACGCTCCGGCCGTTGGATGATAGTACCTGATTCTCCGCGGCGTATGGGTATCGTTGTCATACTTGATAGCTAAGGATCGTCGATGGTGCTCGTGTTGCGGTTGAGTTTGGGCCGGCTGTCGCCGCCGCTGAAGCGGCTCCGGTGCTACGGTTGCGGCGCCTGTCGACATACAAGAAATATCATCTATGGTAAGTGAACAATTGCACGATAAAGAGAAAAACCGAAGGAGTACAAATCGAAATAACCTGATGAGGCTGCGGCATCGGTAAAGCAGGGCCGGTGGATTTGAATATGGCATCCGTGGAGCGGGTCCGGTGTAGTGGACGAAGGCTTCGGCGGGCCCGTTGTACAGTGCTTTCGGTGAGGCGGATCTGTTGCCGAGGACGAGGGTTGTATGAAGGGCCAGCGAAGGGGCGGACGAGGGAGTCAGTGAAGGGCCTACACTATGGTGTACGAGGGTGCCGGTTAAGCAGATTCGGTGCGGTGGACCATGATGGTGGTCAAGGAGATCTGGAGCGGTGGACAAGCCAGTCGCTGAAGCGGCTCCGGTGAAGTGGTGAGTTGGCAGTTGGGGGTTCCAAGGTGCGGAAGGTAGATCCGGCGTGGTGTGAGGTCCACCGCTGCAGCGGACGACTAGATTCGGCGGCTTGCCGTGGTTGGGGGGTCGGGGAGGGGAAGGGGAGGGGCTCTGGGGAAGAAAGTTGGGGGCAAAGAGGGGAAAACAATGGAGTTACCAAAGCAGCCCTTTTCCGTTCATGTGGCAGGGGTAAAATAGGAATATCGCAGGGCTAAACTTTCGGGCACGTGATATTTCGATGTGAGCGGGAAGTTTGAAAGCTTTTGGCGCCTAAAATTATAAGTATTCTGCTGTCGTACGGCCGACTATGATATCATGGCCGACAATTTCTTTGTTTTGCACGCAAAAAAAAGGTGCAAGTTTTGAAAATCAATGTCTCCAACTCGAAACTTAGATTGTCCATTCAATTCAAATATGGATCATTAAGCTACTACAAGCAAATACCATCATACGGTCCAATTCAAATGAAATTCCAAATGTGTTTATCCTAAATATGATGACAAAAGCAAAAATGTGTATGTGTATGAATAAAGTGAATGATTATAAAGTTTGAACATGCCCGTATGTGTATATCTCTAGGTTTGATATATGAATTTGAAATCACAAAATTCCGGCTTAAAAATGTACCTCCGTTTAAATGAATTACGAAAGCTAATGATTGAGTCGAATTCCAAAATTCCAATCTTAGGTTTGTAATTCTGGTACATCAAGGTATATCACACATGTTCAAAAGTATCGTTATCTCATAGTACAAACTGTGAAACAAATTGATCAACCATGAGTGCACAATATCTCAATTACGCTAAAGTCCCTCAAATACAGACACCTCACTCTTTATCTGAAGTCACCCCCCACCACCACACACACACACACACACATAGAGAAGTCGTTCTCTCCCCCAGACACCAACACACGAGCACATTAACACCCCTCTCTCTTATAAAGTCCGGACCCCAACATAGGTCTCTATCACTTTGTCTCCCGGGCATGCACACATCTCTTCCCTCACTCTCTAGGTCTCCCGCTATCTCTCTTACCCAAGCACACGCACTATGTAGAGTGTATATTTCCCATACACACAAAACGTCGCCCCCAAACGTCTATCTCCCTAGTTATGTGGTTGTCGCGCACTCACCTCACACACCACCCCCACTGCAAACAAGCACACTTTATCTCCGTGTGCACCACTCTCCTCTTTCTATCTCTCCCACATGCGGACCCGCCCTAGCTCCTTTCCTGTATACATATATGTCTTGACTTTTTGCATAGCTCCCTAATGTATAATCGTTCTCGATTTTGCACATTGTTCTCTACACCATCTATTCTAGATCTCTCATGAAGTCCCTATCACACACACGATGACTCGCTTCCCCTGCGTCTCCGTTCATAGGCCAATTTCGGACAACATCAACATTGTCTCCCTATCTATACGCCATTTATGGACACAAACGACCCCTCTCGCCCCCCTCTCTCTCTCTCTCGTCGCTAGCTCTCTCTTTCTCTCGCTCTCACACCCCTCTCCTCCCACACACACACTCGATGTCTCTTCCAAATAGTCTGCTCCCCCCGCCCGCACCCGTGCTATCTCGCTACTACACATGTCACACCATTCCCCCTTCCCTTATACTAGGTTTACATCATCAGTGGTCTCTCTACTCCACATACACTCTCTCCCTGTCACACACAAACGCGTGCACAAACACACACAAACACGCACAAACACCCATTTATCTGGATCCTCATCTCTCCCCATGTCCGCATGTGTATCTCACACACTCAGTCTCTAATTATGTATATGTGTCTCCACGTTACACAACACAAAGCCCCATGTACATGTCTCTATCTATCCTCCACACACATAGACACAAAGAATCTGTTATCATTGCCTCAATCTCTAACATATCGCACACACACACTGTCTCTCTCTCTCCTCTCTCTCTCTCTCTCTCTCTCTCTCTCTCTCTCTCTCGCAAACACGCTCAACAAGGGTTTCCCCGTGAATAACTTACCGTCTACTCATCAACAGTCGTGGCAGTACGGCGAACACGAGACGTGAAAAAGAATAAATCTACACGTGCTTAGACCACCTAGTAGGACTAGAGCAAGCCAAAAAGTGCGCCGCCGTCACCCCCTCCTTGTCGGCGATGGGAAAATCTTTGTTTTACACAGTCGAGAAGTCATTGTGCTAAGGCCCCACATGCCGAGGCATTGAATAGAATGTAGATGCTAGTTTACGAAAGCAAGTATCGATAATACGTTTGTATCTCCATACTTATATTTCTTCTTTTATAAAAAACCGAGTTGGTGATGATGGTACGTGTGCCATCTTGCAATATAGACCGTCTGATCTATATCTGACGGATGGAAATTAAACTAAAAGATACCCGCACCCCTCTCCACATTTGCAGACAAGGCCTTCCCTCGTTCATCCTTATCTCCAACAAACCTCATTGTTGAGCAATTAAGAAAGGAAGCCTCTAGAACAAACTGGCCTAGTGGCCGCTGCCGGCGTCGTCAATCCCCATGCCTCCGCTCAGTCCGACCACCAACCACCACCACACCCAACTCCTCTTCACCTTATCTCATATTTCTCGAGATATCATTAGTTTTTACACATGGGATTACTCCCGCAAGGGTCAATCACAACAAGTGTTTTTATAAAAAAATGCAATTTAATGTTCCGTTAATGCACGGATCTTGCTAGTACTCCTACACAAGACTAAGTTGGTGATGTTGGTGTGTCTGCCATCCGTCGTTTCTGACCATTAGATCTACATCTAACGATTGTGAGGTAAGTTGTTGCCTTTTCTCACCAACATCCCACTTGTCTACCAATTTGCAGAAAAACCCATAATTAGTATCTTAAAACCAACCACATCCCTCCCTGACCTCACCAAAACAGCCCAAGGAATATATTATAATTGAAACATAATATACATATGTATATCAAAATTAGGGTGTTTTGTACCAAGTTTGTGAATAAGTATTATTCTAATTATGATTCGTTGCAACGGACATGAACATTGCTAGTATTTCCAACCACGCATTTTTTTCTAGTATTCCATAGTTTCGAGTTTTCCATCAAGATATTAGTCCCTCATGGTTGATATTTACTTTCAATCATGTACATATATGCACTATGTAACTAGCCTTGCTTATTGGCTTCCAAAGCTTAACTTTCACTCCTACTTACAATATGTTGAGTATTTAACAAAAAACTACCACTTTCAAAGCCCTAGGAAGAATCTATTGTACAAAAAATAGCAAAAACATACCCAAAATTTCTTAATCCACGCCAAAAACTTCCACTACCTCCATTTCAGTTTACAAGTCTTGCGCGTATACCTAGGTTGTCAATTTTATCACCCTAATATAAACTATATAGCACAAAAATTATACCTTTTGAAAGTAGAAACTCCATAGCTTATATTAGTATATTTTTTGTAATATATGACTTGTATTAGGTTGGTCAAATTGACGACCTAGGGGTACGCGCATGCCGTGTAAACTGAGAGAGAGGTAGTACTACCTCCGTCCTGGTTTATTGGCCCCAATTGTAATCCGTGTCAAATTTTGACCATAGATTTAAGTAACAAAATGTTTACGCATGTTACTAAAAATTATATCACTGAAAACTATGTTCAAATACGAATCCAAAAATATAATTTTTGTTGACATTCATCAACATTTTGTTAGTTAAATATTTGGTCAAAATTTAGCACAAATTACAAAGGAGACTAATAAACCAGGACGGAGGTAGTACTACCTAGTACTCCTACCGATTAGGTTCGTTTAAACGCCCATTTATGACTGGGTTGGCCCACACGTCCGTGCTGACGAGGCGGCTTAAACCAACACATTTTGTTTGACCATTGACACGAGGGACCCACATCTGACCTTCTATCCTGTTATTCCCCCTCAAATCATTATTTTTCCTGAACATTACTTCAAACAGTACTAATGCGTGTTCGTCGGTGGCGCCGGTGATGAGCGAGTTGGCCACCGCTTCGCCGGACGGGTCGGACGCCACGCTGGCCTCCGCACGGGTTGGCAGGCTGGCCCGAGCGTGACTCACGAGTGAGCAAGCCGCCGCGCTGGCCTTCGCTCGAGCCAGATGGCTGGCCTGAGCGCAGCGCGCGCGAGCAAGCCGCTGCGCTGCCGTGCCAATCTAGCTAGCAAACCTTGCAGAGAAGCAGCTGGACGGAGCTATCTTGGCTAGCTAGCGGCCGCGAGCGCCAGACGGAGCTGGCATCCGGGCTGCCGCAACATGGGCTCCGCACCGCCGGCGGTTTTAACCTCGCCTTCTGCCGGCGGCGGTAGCTGCATCCCCTGGCCGAGGATGACTAGGTGGACGGGCCGGCGGTAGGTGGTCACTCGAGGATTTTGGTTGGTAAGAGCATGTGCAATGGTTGATAAGGTAGTCTTATCTTAAGTCTGCCACATATGCAAGTGGTAGTAGTTTCTTGGCATTTTAGTGGTTTCTTGCATTATTAGGGGTTTCTTGTAAGGAACAATGTACGTACTACTAGCGACAAAAGGCGATTCTAGGTTGCGTTGTACTCCAACGAGTACTACTAGTGGTCGCGGGAGTGTATACCTCGTTTTATGGGTTTGATCCCGGCCGAATGCATGGTGGCCTTTTAAAAAAATAGTACTAGTACTACACTTCGCTGCGAGCCAATATTTTACATGGACGTGCGGCCCCACGATCTGGGCGCACTGGACAGCCTAGCCACGTGAACGGGTTTTCCTTCCCAGCATCCCGTGGCTCGCGTGCTCGCCCTAGCCGCACCTCGCTTGTAGCTTCCTCATCAGCTAGTAGTAGCATATTTAAACTAGCGCCTCCCAATTAAGCCCGAGGAGCCGGAAAAGCCTGGTGGGGCATTGGGAACTATGCAATATGGCTCTGTACTCTATGTAAAGTGCTGTACTACTAGTACTCTGTACGCATGGACTTCACTCCATTATCGGCTCTACTACAAAAGAAATTCCTCTTGACGTGTTTTTTTTGAAACGGAGGCAAAAGCTTTGCTTCATCTCATTCATAAAGAAGGAACTACTAACAAAGTTCGACGAGATCCATTACACCTCCACAAATGGAAGCGAAAAGCATAGTCTCGCTATATCAAATAACTCAAATGTTCTGCCCCCGCAGACCGCAGTAACCGTCACTGATAAACAGGCTGCTAGTGTGTGCGTGAGAGGAGCGGCTGAATATAGCATCGAGAGTACCCACTAGGCCACTACGTAGGTGTACTTCCCCTGCATTGATAGTACAACGATGGTTCTACAGAACAGTAGTACCCTCCACTTCCAACTGTAGCTCCTTGGCCCTGAGATTCAAGAGTTCAAAACTGGTGCACTATACTATTTTAGACTAGACTAGAAGTACAGTACATCGCACTAATACTCGTAGTTGAGAAAAGTAGTACTGGTACTGCTACAGTACGAGTACGTACTCCTTCGTCACATAATGTAAGACGTTTTTTGACACTAGTTGGCGTGTACAAAAAATGGCAAAAACATACCCAAAATTTCTTAATCCACGCCAAAAACTACTACCTAGTGCCAAAAATTTCTTACTAGTGCTATTATTTACAGTGTAATGCAATCCCATAACATTCCATAATGCTAGTACTAGTAGTAAATAATAGCCTCACCCCTTTGCTGAGGAACGATCTACAGTTGGAAGGGACAAGGCCCTGCGGTTACTACGCTCTTATCTCCTCCTCGCCAGTTCCCCTCCCCCCGAAGAGAAGGCAATTCGTCACTGCTCCCATGGATTCGCCAGGCGGTTCTCCTCCTCGTCGGGGCTGGGAGACCTTGGACGATGATCCTCTGGGAGAAATCGCACGCTGCTCTGACGTCCTCACAGCCGCAAGACTTGGTGCTTCCTGCACCAACTTTTTCAAGACGCTGCTTAAACAGGTTTGGGAAAAGGCCATGCTTGTTGGTCTTCCATGCGTCCTCGAGGAGAAGGTTCTTCTATGGGAAAATCCTTCGAACAGTCCACCGCTCCCTGGCCATGGTTGCACGTTGACTCCGATAGAGTTGCCGACGTTGAGAGGTAGTCGGATTTTGTCCGATGAGCAGGTGAGTAATGGAGTTTGATCATGTAGTACTTAGTTATTCCATTTCCATCCCGTAATTTCTCCGCTGCCTGCCGTCTTATATATAGGTCTGGGCCGGTGCCAACGAAGATTGGCTTGCATACCTCCGGCCGGATACCACCATCATTTTGCACAACATCCACAGCAGTGCGGCCGTTCCGGTAGACCCCTTCTCCACCATTGGGATCGGCCTTCCGGACTGGCTGGGCTTGAATACGTATGATGATGCCTACATGAGATTGAAGAAGATAGCAATTGCGGACCCACCGACAAAGCGACGCGGCTACGACGATTATTATCTCATTGCGGTGTTCGACATAAGGATTGCCATCAATGCAAGACGCAGTAACGGCAGAGGCAGGCGCATGTTGGCGGTGGCAGATTTGTACCCCTACACGTTCGAAGACGCCTTGCGCCATCTAGGCCGCATCTTCGCGGTGACAAGCCAGGGGACTTGTTTCATCTGGTTGCCATCCTATGGTATGGGAGATTACAAACGGAATGCACCAACCATCATTTTCGTCCCTAACGGTACTCCATTATTTTGCAGGGACCAGTCATCCCCCAATCAAAATAAGATCGCCGATCCTGGATGTGCATTTGCATCCGGGATTCGGTCTAACCTGGAACCTTGTAGCTGACTTTGGCATATTGGGATCAACTATCTTAGCAGTCGTTACCCATGGTACCACTGATGTGCAACATGGTCACACAATCTACCATGATCGGACCGTCACCATCTACCCAGGTATTCCATTTTTTAACCCTCTCGCCTTCTCTTTCATTGTTGTACTAGTAGTATACTTAGTACTACTAGTAGGAGTACTTTTTACCTTGGAGGGCGCGTATAGCTAGCTGGGCCCTTGAAGACTTGAACCCACTAGCTGCCACCATTTTTGTTTTTCCATGTCTTGCTATCTCATCCATGTAGCCAAGAGTGGCTATATATAATAAGCCGATTATTTTACTTCCTCTATACAGGAGTAGTACTATTTGCTGCACAGTATTACTGACCGCCATATTTGAGCACAACATTATTATGCATGGACCTTGACTATGTACGTCACCATGTGTCCAGATCTGGGATGCCACGTGTACCAGATGAACAACGCCGAGTTCGACCCCCGTGATGCTACGTGGGTGCCGAGGAACACTCTTGGAGAGTACTCGCTTTTCATCGGGGACAACTACCCCATTGTGAAGCGGATGCCACCTTCCGTGTACGACATGGAAGGCCTGCCGTTCATGAAGCATGGTTGTGTCTTCATTGCGCACCGCCGGATGAACGACATGCTGGGACATGCTATCCCTGATTTATGCCGCTTCAGCTTGGATGAGTCTCCGTTGTGTGGAACCGGACTAGAAAGCTGCGACAATGTTTCCCGTTGCCCACCGCTATGGATCGTGCCATCCATGAAGAACACCTGGGATTGGAACCTGGAGGAGGACATGCATGTAGCCCATCTATAACGTGTAAGTGGAGTACGGTAATTATGAACGGTAGCGCTGTGAATATATGTAGATTAGTCGTGCACAAATTTATCACATGAATTGGAGATGAACTTGTGTGGCATACTGGCATTTGTCCTTTAGAATTTATTACTAGTAAATGTGTTATGTGTACGTGCAACTTGTGTGGTTGTTGCATGGGCTCCAACATGCTCTTTGAGAAAAAAAGGTGGCACAACTTTGGATATACGTGACGTGGCGGCATCATACAGTAGCATCGTTCGCTATAGTTGTAGTACACTCCTACTAGGACGACAACTCCTATAAAACCTTGCGCTTGGCTCTTTGCCTCTTCGGGAGGTTCAACAGTTCGTACTCGTGTGAACCTTGCACTTGCCTCTTCGCCTCTTCGGAAGGTCCAACAATGATGATACTACAGTACAATATGCGTCTGGCAATCTGACACCGATTGAACTGCTGCACGTCCACCGCGAGGGCGAGGGCGAGGGAGAGGAAGAGGGAGAGGGCGCTATAGTCAAAACCCTCTCCTTGTCCTGCGAACCACCGCGCGCGTGGGCGAGGGAGAGGCATAGTAAGCAAGCTTGTCCTCGTTCGGCGAGTTGACGGGACACCTCAAAGCAGTACTAGTACTAGTAGTAGTCCATACTGCGTCCTTTCCGATTAATATGGCTTAATTTGAAACGAGAAAAATACACTGGCAGTCAACGTATGCAACAATACGCTCTTTACGGTCACTATATATAGTTTTGCATCGATTATACGATCACTAGCTCATCGTAGAGCACCGTATTGCACCCTACTGACCGGCCACATAGTCGACGTGGCACTTTGTTGACTGGTTAAATCTTCACCTGGTTTCTGGGTCCCACCTATCAGTTGGCGGAGCAAAGAAATCAGTTAAACAAAACTTTACGTAGGCGCCACACGAGTCCAACCCTTGCGCCCGAACCGCCCTGGCTGTGTATGTGAGTGCATGCACGTGTCCTCCCTTGACCTTCCAACAAAGAGTGTACATCGGGTATAAAACAAAGAGTGTAGTAGTACATGATGTACATCTACACTTCCAATGCATTTAGCCTTTAATCTAAATCGATATTGATTGACTAATGCACCAACTTGTGTTGTAGGTATGGGCTACATGTCTATCCTTAATTAGAGCATGCAACGGCCTTCATTTAATCTTCTTATCTCAATGGTCGCATGCACACATAAGTCTGCTACTTTTGGGTGTTAATTATACCCTGGTCAATGTGTAAATCTCTAAATGTACAGTCTTTCACGGACGTAGGGAGTAGGTTGAGCACTTGAGCGTGAGCGTGTGTGTTGCCTCGTGTGCTGTGTGCCGCATGGGTGCGTGAGTGTTGCGTGCGTCCATGTGGAGTACGTGTGAGTGTTGCATGTTGCATGCATGCATGCATGCATGCATGGGGCTTACTCCCTCCCATTGACATGTTCATATTTCAAACTTCCTCTATTCCCTCCATATGGTGATACTCCCTCTGTTCCCAAATACTCCAGTACGGAGTAAAAGCCTCCCTCTGTTCCCAAATACAGAGTATTTATCTTTCTACAGATTTCAACAAGTGACTAGGTACGAAGCAAAATGAGTGAAGTGAGCGTAGAGGCATAGGGATACTGTAGAAAGTTAATCCTCACGATCCATCATTCCCCATCTCGGTTAGAGAGAACTATTCAACTAGTCTTCGCAGTGAAGTGACAATACACGCTACAGCAGATGGGACACATAATTAATAAGCTAAACCAGCGTGTTCATGTTACTAAATCAGCCTTACCCAGTACTGCCATCATGTTTGCGAGTAGAGCACGCTTCCGCAAATACGCCTACGCACCTGTGTCCTCCATTAACTGACATATGGGCCGTCTTGTGGTAGACCCACATGTCATCGGTGTAACTATTTACACTCCGAAGGACGGTGCCTATATCCTGGTAGTAGTACTAGTAGAATTGAGATTTAATGCACTTTCTTCCCCGTCTTCCACTCTTCTTCCTCCTCTCTTCTTCTTCCTCCTCTCTTCCCCATCGTCGGCCGCACACCATTTACCCCCGCTCACTGCTCGCCCGCCCGCGCCATCTTCCTTGGTAGCTCACGCATACCATATCCCCCCGCTCACTGCTCGGCCACACGAGGAGAAGCTTCTTCGCTCGCCCGCCCGAATCCACTTCCCCGCTGGCTCGCAGGCACCGAAAACCCCAATGGCAGAACCGACTGACACGTAGAGCCGCGATTGGAATTCCCTCCCCGATGTTCTCTTGGAGCAGATCTGTAGTCGTATGGACCTACTCAGCACCGTCCGTCTGGCCGCATGCTCGGTGTCTTTGTATCGTCTACTCGTCTGCAACCGGCCGGCTCTTTTCAAGACACCCTGCTTGCTGATGCTCGATCCTCGTAGGTGGCCCAGGCACTGACTTGACGATCCTACGGAGGTTGCCGTGGTGCCCCTCGACATGCTAGCACTACCCGTCCACTTGTCCTTCATGCGTGGCCACTACTGGGCGGGCATGAAGGCCAACTAGATCGTCCTCATCCACCACACCGGTAGTTCGTGGCGTCTCGTGGATATCTACACCCAGTGAGAGATCACCCTTCCATCGTTGGATACCGCCGACATCGAGCCTCGCGGCCCGTCGGACACTCCTGCCTACTACGCACGAGACGCGTCAAGCTTTTGGCTCGACCTCTATTTGCAGAAAGTTGTAATCTGTGAAGTGCCCACACCATCAGAAGAATACATGGATTACAAGCTCATTGCCTTGTTCAACATGGGATTAGTCTATCTGGAATCCGGTCGCCATACATGGTTATGGATCATCATCAATCCTGTTGAGGCAACATTTCTGTCTGATGCTATAGTGCACGATGGCATCGTTTACGCGGTCGACGCATAGATTGGCTGCCTATACTGGTGGAATCTATCGTTGTGTAATTGTTCTATCTCATCTCATCTTTACCTTATGAATACGACTGCCTGTTCATTTGTTACAAATTTAGAATGCATAGCATGTCTATAACCACATCATTGCTATGTGTTCCTCTCATTTCCTAGATTTTTATGACCACACATGTTATTGTTAGAGTTGATATGAGAACAATTGGCATCTAATGATTGTTAGAATACATATTATGAGCATAACATCATGATTGCTATATGTTACTCTTGTTTACAAGATTTTTATAACAACGCATGTTATTGCTTAGAGTTGATATGAGAACAGTAGTAGTAAGTGCTATGGTAGAATATGAGTAGGCGCTGTCATAGCTGTTTTCCTCTCATTGTTACATGATGTTTGAACCATGACATGTTGCTAGAATATGAAAGCCATTGGCTTATTTTTTTTTAACTTGGGGTATGATTATGACCACGACATTGCAATTCTCTGTCTATGATATGTGTCACTGTTATAATAATCTTAATTCCACACATACTCTGAACATGATTGTTTATTTTTATCCTTTTGGTCTCCAATTTGAATTGTTACAACAGACGCAAATGTGCTGGCCTTCATGATTCCAGGACGTGGAATCATACCAGCCGATGGGTGGTGGTTTATCGCTCGTTCAGCTGAGGGTGGTGATTTGATGCTCATTCACGCGTACCAAATTGACCAAACCATTACATCAAACCACATGCAGTACAATGCATGGGGCGTTCGTGACATTGATGGCTATGGCTGCTTCGTGGTCGAGAAAGATTCAAGCTCCGTTGGGCCAGGCGTATTCAACTAGAGGCGGGTTTACAGCCTCGCCAACCACTCCTTGTTCCTCAGGCTCAATTATCCGATCATCCAACCAATCATCGATCATATCATTGGCAATGATTACTGTGCTATGCAACTTCTATTCGCGAGGGGGGGGCTGTGTTTACACATCATACCATGGGTTTCATGAATCACCATATCTAGATATTCGTCGACACAGCTTGTTGCCAGGTAATCTTCAGTGTGTGAAAGGCATCAAGCTTCCATGCGATGGATTGCTTTTGCAAACCCGACATGCGGCGATGTGGTTCATGCCAACAGCAAATATGCACAACTTGATTCGTGCTGATATCTAGACTGAGCCATGTATTGCTGCTGTAGCACGACCCTCTTTTGTTGGATATTATGTATTGTTGTTAGTTTGAAGCACTCCTCTGGTTTGAAGGATAGATACCTTTCTGGGATCAAGTGCATCCTAACTCACCTGCGTAGGATGTACTGATAATGATGATGGAGATGCTGTGCAGAAGCCATATATAGACATATATATCAGTTAGGCTTCAAGTGCGTACTTGTTAGTTAAACTTATGTATAAATTGTGACACTAAATACGACTAGTAAGTAGTACAGTAGCAGTACTAGTATACGTTGGTCAAATTATTCATCATGTCCACACATTGAATTGACATGACAACACGCTGCGCGTGAGGTGACACAAGAATCCCGGCGGCATGTTTGGGTATTCCGGACTTCAGATTTGGAGTACCACTTATCTGTCGAAATCTTTTTTTTTCGAAATGGAGGCAAAAGATTTGCCTCATCCATTAAATAAGAGGAGAATAGAGTTTAGATTTTTTACAAGCGCCCTTGCAAAACGGCATGGCAATTACTCTCATACAACTGTCGAAGAAGCGCGAGTTTTTACTCTGTCGAAATCTTTCATCATTCACTTAAAACAGTCGATTGGTCATACATTGAGTACCATATAACTGGAATTACCGATGCAAGTCGAAGAAGGATTGGTCGGTGTTGCTGGCTGGAGTCAAGTTCAATCCCGCGGATTAGGAGCTGATCGAGCACCTTGAGGCCAAAGTGAGTGTTGACAGCGCGAGATTTCAGTCTCTCATCAATTTGTTCATACCAACCATCGACAGCGAGCACGACATATGCTACACCCAACCCGAGAAACTTCCAGGTAAGACACCGATCGGCCGTCTACTTGCACAAACATATTCCTTTGTTTATAGCTCTATTTTTCTTTTTAGACGCATACCTGGTGAAACAATTACAATTTGACAGTTAACAAAAAGTGAAACAAGTGACTGCAACATGCCAAAGATGTTATGAAAATGCCAACTAGGTACACTAAAACCTGTATTCCACAATACTGCAGGTATCACATCGAGTGGCCTAAGGAAGCATTTCTTCCAGCACAATTCCAGGGCATTCAAAAGGGGCATGTGGACGCGTCGCAAGATACAGTCGGAGTGCGGCATGCACGCGATGTGGCACAAGACCGGCAATACCTTGCCTGTGATGGTCAACGGCCGAAGACGGGCAGCAAAAAAGGTTCTGGTGCTGCACACCAACAAGAACTTCGACTAGCAGAGGACCAACTGGGTGATGCACCAGTACCACATCAAGGACCTGGAGCAAGAGAAGGAGCGGGAGCTGGTCCTCTGCAAGATTTTCTACCAGACGAACACTAGGGCCAGGAGTAGTTTGGTATTGGTAGTTGTACTACCTTGTCGTCCGCAAGTTGGTATTGTTGTTAACGATCTTTTGGTATGAACTTGCATTTGCTTCCAACCATCATGCCGAGGGTCGACGTGGATATAAAGCTGAATCATTTGTTTCGAAACGAATTCTCAGGCACCTGATTTTTATTATTTGATGGGTAGCATAAGCACCCGCCGTTCGAATTCCCAGTTCTGCAGTTTTTTCGAAACAAGTGCATGCACTTATTATCACGATAAAAAAACAATATCCATGCTGCGTCCCAGTTATCAGTCTGTGCTTGCAGAATTCTCTCGTTTATTGAGCACGTATATATTTTTTTCGGGTCGAGCAAGTTTCAACTAGGCTGTAGACTGACCAGTGTTGGTTTTGTTTTTAAGAGGCCCAACCCATGACGACAACGGGGCACAAAGATCCAGCAGGTATCTACTGGCCTCTGGCCCACCAGCATTAGTTATATTTTGTCTTACAACATCCGCAGGCAGTTTTGTTACTGAATCAAACACACAACCCAGTTCTATTTTCCTCTTGAAACGCATGTCCTACATCCGTTTTCTAATCTCAACCTATAGTTTTACTAGTTCATATACACGTATCATTATATTGAAAACACATAAAATTCCCTTTTCATATTTACATCCTTATTTTTGTTGTTTTTCCCACCCAGCACTGATTTTTTTACCATTGGTTTTCCCTTAAACCAACTCAATTGTCTCACGTCTTATTTGCTTACAAAAATGAAACGACTTTTTTGGCAAATCAATAAGTTCTTAAAAAATGTTTATCATTTCGGGATTACAACAATTTGGACTCCACCAAAATATGCAAAATAAGGTTGAACTTTTTGACCGTGGTCCTGGGCAGAAAATGGGTTCTAATAAATTACTTAAGAATTAGCAAATGGGCTGCAAATTATAAAAAATAGCAAATGGGCTGCAAATTGTAAAAAATAGCAAATTGGCTTTATGTTGTCTGCCACAGATTTGGAGACTAACTTGTGGGCCTACTAAGTTCATGCGTACACAAGGTTTCTTTAAAAAGAAACTTAGTCAACAATTGACTCTACCAGCGTCAGACCGTTAGATGTCAATCTAACGACAATTGTGCTTCTTCAGTCTCTGATCTTCCTGCCCCAGCCACCCAAACTAGCGCCGTCGGAACCGCCTGCTCCCGCCTCCCGTGGCCGGCAGTGCCGCCGGGCAGGCCTCACGGCCCCATCATACTCGCATCCCTGGCCTGTCTATCCCTCTACTCACCCACACCTCCTGTTATTTTCCGGCGACGGCAGCCGAACCAGTCAACCCTCGTACTCTCCACCGCATGGGCAGCCACTGCCGTGTCTTCGCCGGCTCCCTGTCGTTCCGTTCATAGGCCTCGCCGTCGTCCACCGCCCTGGTGCTCTCGGCGCGGCGTGGTCAACGATGTCCATCCAACGTCCGTAGTGCTTCTTCAACCTCTGGTCTTCTTGCCCCAGCCGCCCAAAGCAATGCTGGTCGTGCCGCATGCACCTACTCCCGTGGCCGGCTATGCTGCCACGGAGGCCTCACCGTCCCCATACTACTCCCACCACTGGCCAGGCCATCCCTCCAGTCACCCACTCCCCCTGTTATTCTGCGGCGACGGTAGCCTCACACCGCAGCTGAATCAGTGAACCCTCGTACTCCTCTCCACGTGGGCATCCATTGTCGCGTCTTCCCCGGCTCCGCGTCGTCCCCTTCCTAGGCCTCGCCGTCATCCACCGCCCTGGTGCTCTCGGCGCGGCGTGGTCAATGTGGTCAACGGCCGACTTCCATCGGACGTGGACTATACGTGGAAAGGCTGACAGTTGGGTCCATGACAGCCGCAAGGAAGTGCCTCCTTATTACGCGCAAAATAATTATTCCTCCACCTAATAGCAGAGACCCACCGGACGGGCCACCAGTATTTCGCAGAAAAAACGTTTCCCCCCTGACTGCTGTGACCCACCGGATGGGCCATCGTATTTTGCGAAAAAAACATTTGCCCCTGATAGCTGGGACCCACCGGATGGACCACCGTATTTCGCAAAAAAATGTTCCCCCTGCTGTCAGCTCGGACCCACCGGAAGTGCCTCTTTATTACGCATAGAAAAATGAATACTCCCCCTGCTAGCTGGGACCCACCATGGTGGGAGGCTGACTTGTGGTCCTACTAAGTTGACGAGGACAGAGGGCTTTGTCAACTTAGTCAATATGAACGATTCTAGCTCCTGTTACCGTACGATGTTCATCCAACGGCCATAGTGCTTCTTCAACCTCTGGTATTCTTGCTCCAGCCGCCCAAACCAGCGCCGGTCGTGCCGCGTGCTCCTGCCTTCTGTGGCCGGCTGTGATGCTGCGGAGGCCTCACTGCCCCCTACTACTCCCACCGCTGTCCATGCCATCCCTCGACTCACCCACACCCCCTGTTATTCTGCGGCGACAGCAGCCTCACACCGCAGCCGAACCACTGAATCCTTGTACTCCTCTTCACGTGGGCATCCACTGCTGCATCTTCCCTGGCTCCGAGTCGTCCCCTTCCTAGGCCTCGCTGTCGTCCACCGCCGTGGTGCTCTCGGCGCGGCGTGGTCAAGGAACGACTTCCATCGGACGTGGACTGTACGTGGAGAGGCTGACAGCTGGGTCCACGACCGCCGCAAGGAAGTGCCTACTTATTACGCGTAAAATAATGATTCCTCCACCTGACAGCAGGGACCCACCGGACGGGCCACCATATTTCACGAAAAAAACGATTCGCCCCCCTGACTGCTGGGACCCACCAGCTACATCTTCGCACGCAAGGAAGTGTGTCCGGGCAAAAAAAAACAAAACAATTCGCCCCCCTGACTGCTGGGACCCACCAGCTACATCTTCGCATGCAAGGAAGTGCTTGACAGTCGGGACCCACCTGGTTGAAGCGTACGTAGCGTTGTCATTCTGGTCGCGAACGTGTACGTACATACTGGTCGATGTAGAGGCGCGCACGTGTCGTAGATGTAGAGGCGCGCACATGTCATAGTAGAGGCGCGCACGTAGCATGTACACGTACGTACAGCGGTGAGGGTGCAAGAAAGAAAATACGGCCACGTACGTACATACGGGCAGGGTCTCGAATGCCTACTCGCGCATACGTACATGGCTGGGTCGGAACGGAGAAACAGCATCGTCATCGTGTTCATGGGGAGCCAACCGGCTGGGTCGGAACGGAATGCATGGTCGTGTTCATCGGGAGGGCTTGGACGGAACAGGCGATGGAAACGAGGCCTGGTGTTCCGCACAACGGAGGAAACAGCCTTGTGTTCGACCGGCCACGTTCGAAACGGGGTCCTGTTGATCGGGAGGGGCCTGGCGTACCGCAAAACGGAGGAAATGGACCTCCTACGGTCGAAACGGGGGTCCTGTTGATCGGGAGGGGTGTGGCATACCGCAAAATAGACGAAACGGACTTGTGTTGGAGCGCTACGGTCGAAACGGGGGTCCTGTTGATCGGGAGGGGTGTAGCGTACTGCAAAACGGATGTAACGGACTTG
>NC_041387.1:663944561-663964366 GCF_002162155.2 Triticum dicoccoides | reverse complement strand
CACGGGCTACCGTCGACCTCCTCCAGCCTCCATGGGCTCCTGTTCATCCAGCCTCCACCGCGCGCTACTCCACCGGCTACTGTTCAACTACCCCTCCACGGGCACCCCTCCACCGTCTACTGTTCATCCAGCCCTCCACACCACGGGGTCCTGTTCAACCACCCCTCCACGGCCTCCCCTCCACCGTCTACTGTTCATCCAGCCCTCCACACCACGGGGTCCTGTTCAACCACCCCTCCACGGCCGCCCCTCCACCGTCTACTGTTTATCCAGCCCTCCACACCAGGGTTCCTGTTCATCCAGAGGCAACGCCATAGCTCACTGTTCATCCAACCCCCCCGCAACGCTCACTGTTCATCCCAGAGGCAGCATCGACCGGCTTCAGTTAGCAGGAGTAGCGAAGGAATCGCTCCATCGGGTTCAGTTAACAGCCATCGATCAATCGCTCGGGTTCAGTAACGCGTAGCCTGTAGTGCAATCGCTCGGGTTCAGTTAGAGCCCAACGCCTCGCTCGGCTTCAGTTAGAGCCAACGCCTCGCACACACGCGTGTACATGTATGAGAGAAACACGCATCGCTCGGCCCCCGACCTCCCACCGTAACCGGCAACTCCTCGAAATTTTCCTCCCCCTCGCTTCTACCATGGTTTTTTCCGTCATGGACGGCCCAAAGAATGTCATGCAGCTGCGTCTCTGGCCCGCCCAGGACGAAAAGCCCATTTTCTGTCATGATTTTTTGTCATAGAAGTAGGAGCCCACCACATCTATGATGATACCGGGTTTTGTCACAATTATCGTCATAGAAGTGTAATATGTATGACAATTTTTTTTCGTTTGGCCCAAAATGTCACGGATGTGTCTTTTTTTGTAGTGTATTACCCCTTTTAGATGTTTGTGGGCTTTATTTTACATGTTTATATCATTTTTGGGACTAACCTACTAACCGGAGGCCCAGCCCATATTGCTGTTTTTTTGCCTATTTCTGTATTTCGAAGAAAAGGAATATCAAACGGAGTCCAAACGGAATGAAACCTTAGGAGGCGTGATTTTTGGAACGAACATGATCCAGAGGACTTGGAGTGCAAGTCAAGAAGCAGCCGAAGCTTCCACGAGATAGGTGGGTGCCCCCCCTATAGGGCGCGCCTCCCTGTCTCGTGGGCCCCTCGGGCATCCACCGACGTACTTCTTCCTCCTATATGAGCCCACGTACCCCGAAAACATCCAGGGAGCACCTGAAACACAATTTCCACCGCCGTAACCTTCTGTATCCGCGAGATCTCATCTTGGAGCCATCGCCGACACTCTGCCGGAGGGGGAATCAACCACGGAGGGCTTCTACATCAACTCCATAGCCCTTCCGATGAGTTGTGAGTAGTTTACCACATACCTACGGGTCCATAGTTATTAGCTAGATGGCTTCTTCTCTCTTTTTGGATCTCAATACAATGTTCTCCCCCTCTCTTGTGGAGATCTATTCGATGTAATCTCTTTTTGCGGTGTGTTTGTCGAGATCCGATGAATTCTGGGTTTATGATCAAGTTTATCTATGAATAATATTTGAATCTTCTCTGAATTCTTTTATGTATGATTGAGTTATCTTTGCAAGTCTCTTCGAATTATCAGTTTGGTTTGGCCTACTAGATTGTTCTTTCTTGCCATGGGAGAAGTGCTTAGCTTTGGGTTCAATCTTGCAGTGTCCTTACCCAGTGATAGAAAGGGTTGCAAGGCACGTATTGTATTGTTGCCATCGAGGATAACAAGAGGGGGTTTATATCATATTGCATGAGTTTATCCCGCTACATCATGTCATCTTGCTTAATGCGTTACTCTGTTCTTTGTGAACTTAATACTCTAGATGCAGGCAGGAGTCGGTCGATGTGTGGAGTAATAGTAGTAGATGCAGGCAGGAGTCGGTCGATGTGTGGAGTAATAGTAGTAGATGCAGGCAGGAGTCGGTCTACTTGTTGCGGACGTGATGCCTATATACATGATCATGCCTAGATAATCTCATAATTATTCGCTTTTCTATCAATTGCACGACAATAATTTGTTCACCCACCGTAATACTTATGCTATCTCGAGAGAAGCCTCTAGTGAAACCTATGGCCCTCGGGTCTATCTATTATCATATTTGCTCGCAATCTACTTTTATTCGCATGTTTACTTTCTGCATCTATATTATAAAATACCAAAAATATATTTATCTTATCATACTATCTTTATCAGATCTCACTTTCGCAAGTGGCCGTGAAGGGATTGACAACCCCTTTATTGCGTTGGTTGCGAGTTCTTGGTTTGTTTGTGTAGGTGCGTGGGACTTTTGAGGAGCCTCCTACTGGATTGATACCTTGGTTCTCAAAAACTGAGGGAAATACTTATGCTACTCTGCTGCATCACCCTTTCCTCTTCAAGGAAAACCAACGCAAGCTCAAGATGTAGCAACAAGGATTTCTGGCGCCGTTCCCGGGGAGGTCTTCGCTCAAGTCAAGACATACCAAGTACCCATCACAAATTCATCTCCCTCGCATTTACATTATTTGCCATTTGCCTCCTGTTTTCCTCTCCCCCACTTCACCCTTGCCGTTTTATTCGCCCTCTCTTTCCCAATCTCATCCTCTCTTTTCGCTTGCCTTTTTCTGTTTGCTTGCGTGTTGGATTACTTGTTGCCATGGCGCAAGATAATACCAAATTGTGTGATTTCTCGAATACCAATAATAATGATTTCCTTAGTACTCCAATTGCTCCTCTTAATGATGTTGAGTCTTGTGAAATCAATGCTGCTTTGCTGAATCTTGTTATGAAAGATCAATTCGCCGGCCTTCCTAGTGAAGATGCGGCTACTCATCTAAACAACTTTGTTGATTTGTGTGATATGCAAAAGAAGAAAGATACGGATAACAACATTGTTAAATTGAAGTTATTTCCGTTTTCATTAGAGATCGTGCTAAAGTTTGGTTTTCGTCTTTACCTAAAAATAGTATTGATTCTTGGAATAAGTGCAAAGATGCTTTTATCTCTAAGTATTTTCCTCCCGCTAAGATTATCATTCTTAGGAACGATATTATGAATTTTAAACAACTTGATCATGAGCATGTTGCCCAATCTTGGGAAAGAATGAAATTGATGATTCACAATTTCCCTACTCATGGTTTGAATTTTTGGATGATCATACAAAAATTTTATGCCGATTTGAACTTTGCTTCTAGAAATCTCTTAGATTCGGCTGTGGGAGGCACATTTATGGAAGTCACATTAGGAGATGCTACAAAACTTCTTGATAACATTATGTCTAATTATTCTTAATGGCACACCGAAAGATCTTCTAGTAAAAAAGTGCATGCTATAGAAGAAATCAATATTTTGAGTGGAAAGATGGATGAACTTATGAAGTTGTTTGCTACTAAAAATACTCCTCTTGATCTCAATGATATGCCTTTGTCTACTTTGATTGGGAATAATTATGAATCTATGGATGTGAATTTTGTTGGTAGGAATAGTTTTAGAAACAATGCTTATAGAGGAAATTTTAATTCTAGACTGTTCCCCAGTAATTCCTCTAATAATTATGGAAATTCCTACAATAATTCTTATGGTAATTTTAATAATATGCACTCTGATTTTGAGAATAGTGTGAAAGAGTTTGTGATTTCTCAAAAGAATTTTAATGCTTTGCTTGAAGAAAAATTGCTCAAAGTTGATGATTTGGCTAGGAACGTTGATAGACTTTCGCTTGATGTTGATTCTCTTAAAATTAGATCTTCTTCTCCTAAGCATTATATCAATGAGTCTCTCAAAGTAATGAGAATTTTCATTGATGAGTGTAAGGAAAGAACTGCTAGATTGCGTGCTAAAAAAGATAGCTTTATAAAAGCGTGTTCTTCAAGTTTCCATGAAAATAATGATGAAGATCTTAAAGTTATTGATGCGTCTCCTATTAGATCTATGTTTTGCAATATGAATCTTGATAATTATGGGACTGATGATGAGTCAACTTTACCTAGAAGGCGTCCCAAAAATTCGGAGTTTTTAGATCTTGATGCTAAATTTGGTAAAAGTGGGATTGGAGAGGTCATGACTTTAAATAGTATTGAACCCACTATCTCGGATTTCAAGGAATTTGATTATGATAATTGTTCTTTAGAAGGTTGTATTTCCTTGTTGCAATCCGTTGTTAATTCTCCTCATGCTTATAGTCAAAATAAAGCTTTTACCAAACATATTGTTGATGCCTTGTCACAATCTTATGATGAAAAACTTAATTTGGAAGTTTCTATACCTAGAAAACTTAATGATGAGTGGGAACCTACTATAAAGTTTAGAATTAAAGATCATGAGTGTTTTTCTTTGTGTGATTTGGGTGCTAGTGTTTCCACGATTCCGAAAATTTTATGTGATATTCTAGGTTTCCATGATCTTGATGATTGCTCTTTAAATTTGCACCTTGCGGATTCCACCATTAAAAAGCCAATGGGAAGGATCAATGATGTTCACATTGTTGCAAATAGAAATTTGGTGCCCATGGATTTTATCGTTCTTGATATAGATTGCAATCTTTCTTGCCCTATTATTCTTGGTAGATCTTTCCTTAGAACGATTGGCGCGATTATTGATATGAAGGAAGGGAATATTAGATTCCAATTTCCATTAAAGAAAGGCATGGAGAACTTTCCAAGAAAGAAAGTCAAATTACCTTATGAATCTATCATGCGAGCTACTTATGAATCAAGTGCCAAAGATGGCACTATTTAGATCTATCTTCGCTTTTATGCCTAGCTAGGGGCGTTAAATGATAGCGCTAGTTGGGAGGCAACCCAATTTTATTTGTGTTTTTTGCTTTTGCTCCTGTTTAGTAATAAATCTTGCATCTACCTTCTGTTTAGATGTGTTTTTATCTTTTAATTAGTGTTTATACCAAGTACAACCTATAGGATAAGCTATGATGATAGTTGATTTAATTCTGCTGAAAAACAGAAACTTTGCGCTCACGAGAAAAAATTCAATAAAACACAGAAACGTGTTTTTGCATTGATTCTTTTTGCTGCTGATCAATAAACAAATTTTCCAGTACGTCCTATTTTTCTAGGATTTTTAGAGTTTCAGAAGTTTGCGTTAGTTACAGATTACTCCAGACTGTTCTGTTTTTGACATATTCTGTTTTTCGTGTGTTGTTTGCTTATTTTGATGCATCTGTGGCTAGTAAAATAGTTTATAAACCATAGAGAAGTTTGAATACAGTAGGTTTAACACCAAAATAAATAAAGAATGAGTTCATTATAGTACCTTATGTGGTGGTTTTGTTTTCTTTCACTAACGGAGCTTATAAGATTTCCTGTTGAGGTTTGTGTTGTGAAGTTTTCAAGTTTTGGGTAAAGCTTTTATGGACTATGGAATAAGGATTGGCAAGATCCTAAGCTTTGGGATGCCCAAGGCAACCCAAGATATTCAAGGGTAGCCAAAATCCTAATCTTGGGGATGCCCCGGGAAGGCATCCCCTCTTTCGTCTTCATTCATTGGTAACTTTACTTGGAGCTATATTTTTATTCGCCACATGATATGTGTTTTGCTCGGAGCGTCGTGTATTATATTAGTCTTTGCTTTTTAATTTACCACAATCATGCTTGCTGTACACACCTTTTGGGAGAATCCTATTTTATTAGAATTTGCTAGAATACTCTATGTGCTTCACTTATATCTTTTGAGCTTGATAGTTTTTGCTCTAGTGTTTCACTTATATCTTTTAGAGCACGGTGGTGGCTTGATTTTGTAGAAATTTCTAGTCTCTCATGATTCACTTATATTATTTTGAGAGTCTTTTAGAATAGCATGGTATTTTCTATGGTCATAATTTGGTCCTAGAATGATGAGCATCCAAGTTGGGTATAATAAAAACTATCATAGGAAGTGAATTGGATGCTATGATCAATTTGATACTTGATAATTGTTTTGAGATATGGAGGTAGTGATATTAAAGTCATTCTAGTTGGGTCATTATGAATTTAAGGAATGCTTGTGTTGAAGTTAGCAAGTCCCGTAGCATGCACGTATGGTTAAAGTTGTGTAACAAATTTGAAACATGAAGTGTACCTGGATTGTGCATCCTTATGAGTGGGGGTCGGGGACGAGCGATAGTATTTTCCTACCAATCTATCCCCCTAGGAGCATGCGCGTAGTACTTGATTTTTGATGACTTCTAATTTTTTGCAATAAGTATATGAGTTCTTTTGACTAATGTTGAGTCCATGGATTATACACACTTTTACCTTTCCACCATTGCTAGCCTCTTCGGTACCGTGCATTGCCCTTTCTCACCTTGAGAGTTGGTGCAAACTTCGCCGGTGCATCCAAACCCCGTGATACGATACGCTCTATCACACATAAACCTCCTTATATCTTCCTCAAAACAGCCACCATACCTACCAATTATGGCATTTCCATATCCATTCCGAGATATATTGCCATGCAACTTTCCACTGTTCCGTTTATCATCATGACATACATTACTTTTGTCATATTGCCATTGCATGATCATGTAGTTGACATCGTATTTGTGGCAAAGCCACCTTGCATTATTTTTCATACATGTCACTCTTGATTCATTGCATCATCCCGGTACACCACCGGAGGCATTCATATAGAGTCATATCTTGTTCTAGTTTCGAGTTGTAATTCATATGTTGTAATCAATATAAGTGTGATGATCATCATTATTAGAGCATTGCCCAAAGAAAAAAAGAGAAAAAAAAGAGAAGAAAGGCCAAAAGAAAAAAGAAAGGCCCAAAAGAAAAAAAGAAAAAGAAAAAAAGAAAAAAAAGAAAAAAGAAAAAGAGAAAAAAGGAAATAAATAAAAAGGGCAATGTTACTATCTCTTTTTCCACACTTGTGCTTCAAAGTAGCACCTTGTTCTTCATGTAGTGAGTCTCATATTTTGTGCTTCAAAGTAGCACCATGTTTTTCATATAGTGAGTCTCATAGATTGTCTTTTTCATACTAGTGGGCATTTTTCATTATAGAACTTGGCTTGTATGTTCCTACGATGGGCTTCCTCAAATGCCCTAGGTCTTCGTGAGCAAGCAAGTTGGATGCACACCCACTAGTTTTGTTTTGTTGAGCATTTATTTATAGCTCTAGTGCATCCGTTGCATGGCAATCCCTACTCCTCATGTTGACATCAATTGATGGGCATCTCCATAGCCCGTTGATTATCCTCGTCAATGTGAGACTTTCTCCTTTTTTTGTCTTCTCCTCACAATCCCCATCATCATATTCTATTCCACCCATAGTGCTATATCCATGGCTCGCGCTCATGTATTGCGTGAAGGTTGAAAAAGTTTGAGATTATTTAAGTATGAAACAATTGCTTGGCTTGTCATCGGGGGTATAGAAGTTGGGAACATCTTTGTGTGACAAAAATGAAGCATATCCTAACTATATTATTTTGTAGGGATGAACTTTCTTTTTCCATGTTATTTTGAGAAGACATGATTGCTTTGATTAGTATGCTTGAAGTGTTACTATTTCTTTTATCAATATGAACTTTTATTTTGAATCATTTGGATCTGAACATTCATGCCACAATAAAGAAAATTACATTGAGAATTATGCTAGGTAGCATTCCACATCAAAAATTCTCTTTTTATCATTTACCTACTCGAGGACGAGCAGGAATTAAGCTTGGAGATGCTTGATACGTCTCCAACGTATCTATAATTTTTGATTGTTCCATGCTATTATATTACCCCTTTTGGATGTTTGTGGGCTTTATTTTACACATTTTTATCATTTTTGGGACTAACCTACTAACCGGAGGCCCAGCCCGTATTGCTGTTTTTTTTGCCTATTTTAGTATTTCCAAGAAAAGGAATATCAAACGGAGTCCAAACGGAATGAAACCTTCGGAGGCGTGATTTTTGGAACGAACATGATCCAGAGTACTTGGAGTGCAAGTTAAGAAGCAGCCGAAGCTTCCACGAGATAGGAGGGCGCCCCCCTATAGGGCGCGCCCGGGCGCGCCCCCTGTCTCGTGGGCCCCTTGGGCGTCCACCGACGTACTTCTTCCTCCTATATAAGCCTACGTACCCCAAAAACATCCAGGGAGCACCCGAAACACAATTTCCACTGCCGTAACCTTTTGTATCCGCGAGATCTCATCTTGGAGCCTTCGCTGGCACTCTGCCGGAGGGGGAATCGACCACGGAGGGCTTCTACATCAACACCATAGCCCTTCCGATGAGTTGTGAGTAGTTTACTACAGACCTACGGGTCCATAGTTATTAGCTAGATGGCTTCTTCTCTCTTTTTGGATCTCAATACAATGTTCTCCCCCTCTCTTGTGGAGATCTATTCGATGTAATCTCTTTTTGCGGTGTGTTTGTCGAGATCCGATGAATTGTGGGTTTATGGTCAAGTTTATCTATTTATAATATTTGAATCTTCTCTGAATTCTTTTATGTATGTTTGAGTTATCTTTGCAAGTCTCTTTGAATTATCAGTTTGGTTTGGCCTACTAGATTGATCTTTCTTGCCATGGGAGAAGTGCTTAGCTTTGGGTTCAATCTTGTGGTGTCCTAACCCAGTGATAGAAAGGGTTGCAAGGCACGTATTGTATTGTTGCCATCGAGGATAAAAAAGGTTTATATCATATTGCATGAGTTTATCCCGCTACATCATGTCATCTTGCTTAATGCGTTACTCTATTCTTTGTGAACTTAATACTCTAGATGCAGGCAGGAGTCGGTCGATGTGTCGAGTAATAGTAGTAGATGCAGGCAAGAGTCGGTCTACTTGTTGCGGACATGATGCCTATATACATGATCATGCCTAGATAATCTCATAATTATTCGCTTTTCTATCAATTGCTCGACAGTAATTTGTTCACCCACTGTAATACTTATGCTATCTCGAGAGAAGCCTCTAGTGAAACCTATGGCCCCCGGGTCTATCTCTTATCATATTTTCTCCCAATCTACTTTTATTTGCATCTTTACTTTCTGCATCTATATTATAAAATACCAAAACTATATTTATCTTATCATACTATCTCTATCAGATCTCACTTTCGCAAGTGGCCATGAAGGGATTGACAACCCCTTTATTGCATTGGTTGCGAGTTCTTGGTTTGCTTGTGTAGGTGCGTGGGACTTTTGAGGAGCCTCCTACTGGATTGATACCTTGGTTCTCAAAAACCGAGGGAAATACTTACGCTACTCTGCTGCATCACCCTTTCCTCTTCAAGGAAAACCAACGCAAGCTCAAGACGTAGCAGTCATGATCATCAACCTTCCTGCATCACCAATTTCATGATTCTCACCGTCGGGAGTGAGTAATTCCTTCGTAGGCTTGCTGGACGGTGATGGGTTGGATGATATTTATCATATAATAGAGTTAGTGTTAGGCTTGATGCCTAGTATCCACTATGTTCTGAGATTGATGTTGTTATGACTTTGCTATGCTTAATGCTTGTCACTAGGGCCCGAGTGCCATGATGTCAGATCTGAACCTATTATGTTTTCATGAATATATGTGTGTTCTTAATCCTATCTTGCAAGTTATATGCACCTATTATGAGTTATGATCCGCATACCCCAAGGTGACAGTAATTGGGATTCTTTCCGGTGACTATAGTAGTTTGAGGAGTTCATGTATTCACTATGTGTTAATGCTTTGTTCCGATTCTCTATTAAAAGGAGGCCTTAATATCCCTTAGTTTTCTTATGGACCCCGCTGCCACGAGAGGGTAGGACAAAAGATGTCATGCAAGTTCTTTTTGATGGAAATATGCCCTAGAGTCAATAATAAAGTTGTTATTATTTAATATTTCCTTATTTGTGATAAAGGTTTATTATTCATGCTAGAATTATATTGACCGGAAACTTAAATACATGTGTGAATACATAAACAAATACCGTGTCCCTAGTGAGCCTCTACTAGACTAGCTCGTTGATCAAAGATGGTTAAGATTTCCTAACCATAGACATGAGTTGTCATTTGATAATGGTATCACATCATTACGAGAATGATGTGATGGACAAGACCCATCACTACCAAAAAAGACACATCCGTGACATTTTGGGCCGAACGAAAAAACTTTCTGTCATACATATGACACTTCTATGACGATAATTGTGACAAAACCCGGTATCATCATAGATGTGGTGGGCTCCTACTTCTATGACAAAAAATCATGACAGAAAATGGGCTTTTCTTCCTGGGCTGGTCGGAGACGCAGCTGCATGACATTCTTTGGGCCGTCCATGACAGAAAAAACCATGGTAGAAGCGAGGTCGAGGAAAATTTCAGGGAGTTCCCGGTTACGGTGGGAGGTCGGGGGCCGAGCGATGCACGTTTCTCTCGTACACGTACGCGCATGTGTGCGAGGCATTGGCTCTAACTGAACCCGAGCGAGGCGTTGGGCTCTAACTGAACCCGAGCGATTGCACTGCAGGCTACGCGTTACTGAACCCGAGCGATCGATCGATGGCTGTTAACTGAACCCGATCGAGCGATTCCTTCGCTACTGCTGCTAATTGAAGCCGATCGATGCTGCCTCTAGGATGAACAGTGAGCGCTGCGGGGGGTGGGGGGTGGATGAACAGTGAGCGGTGGCGTTGCCTCTGGATGAACAGGACCACATGGTGTGGAGGGCTGGATGAACAGTAGACGGTGGAGGGGTTCCCGTGGAGGGGTGGTTGAGCAGGACCCCATGGTGTGGAGGGCTGGATGAACAGTAGACGGTGGAGGGGTGCCCGTGGAGGGGTGGATGAATAGGACCCTATGGTGTGGAGGGCTGGATGAACAGTAGACGGTGGAGGGGTGCCCATGGAGGGGTGGTTGAACAGTAGCCAGTGGAGTAGCGCGGTGGAGGCTGGATGAACAGGAGCCCGTGGAGGCTGGAGGAGGTCGACGGTAGCCCGTGGAGGCTGGAGGAGGTCGACGGTGGAGATGAACAGTATCCCGTGGAGTCCCGTTTTGCGGTACGCCACACCCCTCCCGATGAACAGGACACCCGTTTTGACCGTAGGAGGTCCGTTTCGTCCATTTTGCGGTACGCCAGACCCCTCCCGATTAACAGGACCCCGGTTTCGACCGTAGGAGGTCCGTTTTGTCCGTTTTGCGGTACACCACACCCCTCCCGATCAACAGGACCCCCGTTCGACCGTAGGAGGTTCGTTTCGTCCATTTTGCGGTACGCCAGACCCCTCCCGATGAACAGGATCCCGTTTCGAACGTGGCCGGTCGAACACAAGGCCGTTTCCTCCGTTCTGCGGTATGCCAGGCCTCGTTTCCGTCGCCTGTTCTGTCCAAGCCCTCCTGATGAACACGACCACGCATTCCGTTCTAACCTAGCCGGTTGGCTCCCACGCATTCCGTTGCCTCCCGATGAACACGACGCATTCCATTGCCTCCCCATGAACAGGACGCATTCCGTTGCCTCCCCATGAACACGACGACGACGCTGTTTCTCCTTTCCGACCCAGCCATGTACACGAGCCCTCGCCGTACGTATGCGCGAGTAGGCATTCGAGACCCCGCCCATATGTACAAATACGTGGCCGTATTTTCTTTCTTGCACCCTGGCCGCTGTACGTACGTGTACATACTACGTGCGCGCCTCTACTATGACATGTGCGCGTCTCTACACCCACTAGTATATATGTACGTACACGTTCACGACCAGAATGACAATGCTACGTACGCTTCGACTAGGTGGGTCCCGACTGTCAGGCACTTCCTTGCGTGCGAAGATGTAGCTGGTGGGTCCTAGCAGTCAGGGGGGCGAATCTTTTTTTTGCCAGGACGCACTTCCTTGCGTGCGAAGATGTAGCCGGTGGGTCCCAGCAGTCAGGGGGGTGAATCATTTTTTTTCCCGGACGCACTTCCTTGCGTGCGAAGGTGTAGCTGGTGGGTCCCAGCAGTCAGGGGGGCGAATCGTTTTTTTTGCCCGGACGCACTTTCTTGCATGCGAAGATGAACCTGGTGGGTCCCAGCAGTCAGGGGGAAACGTTTTTTCTGCGAAATACAGAGGCCCGTCTGGTGGGTCCCAGCTGTCAGGTGGAGGAATCATTATTTTCCGCATAATAAGGAGGCACTTCCTTGCTGCGGCCGTGGACCCAGCTGTCAGCCTCTCCACGTACAGTCCACGTCCGATGGAAGTCGTTCCTTGACCACATTGACCAGGCCGCGCCGAGAGCACCACGGCGGTGGACGACGGCGAGGCCTAGGAAGGGGACGACGCGGAGCCGGGGAAGACGCGGCAGTGGAAGCCCGCGCGGAGAGGAGTACGAGGGTTCACTGGTTCGGCTGTGGTGTGAGGTTTCCGTTGCCGCAGGGCCTGGCCAGCTGTGGGAATTGTAGGGGCGGTGAGGCCTCCGCAGCAGCACAGCCGGCCACGGGAGGCAGGAGCATGCGACACGATCGGCGCTGCTTTGGGCGGCTGGAGCAAGAAGACCAGAGGTTGAAGAAGCACTACGGCCGTTGGATGGATATCGTAAGGTCACTGGAGCTAGAATCGTTCATATTGACTAAGTTGACAAAGCCCTCCGTCCCCTTCAACTTAGTTGGCCCACAAGTCATCCTCCCACTATGGTGGGTCCCAGCTAGCAGGGGGTATTCATTTTTTGTGCGTAATAAGGAGGCACTTCCTTGCATGCGAAGATATACTGGTGGGTCCGACATGTCAGCGGGGGGAACGTTTTTTTCATGAAATACAGAGGCCCTTCCGGTGGGTCCCAGCTATCAGGTGGAGGAATAATTATTTTGCGCGTACAGTCCACGGCCGATGGATGTCGTTCGTTGACCACGTTGACCAGGCCGCGCGAGAGCACCATGGCGGTGGACGATGGCGAGGCCTAGGAAGGGAACGACACGGAGCCGGGAAAGACTCGGCAATGGTTGCCCACGCGGTGGGGAGTACGAGGGTTTACTAGTCCGGCTGCCATCGCCGGAAAATAACAGGAGGTGTGGGTGAGTAGAGGAATGGCCTGGCCAGCAATGAAGTAGGGTGGGGCGGTGCGGCCTGTGCGGCAGCACAACCGACCACGAGAGGCAGGAGCAGGCAGTCCCACCGAAGCTGGTTTGGGCGGCTGGAGCAAGAAGATCAGATATTGAAGAAGCAGCATGGCCGTTGGATGTGGATTAACATCCAACGGTCACTGCTGCTAGGATCGTTTGTGGACTAAGTTGACAAAGCCAAAGTACACGTCAACCTAGTAGACCCACAAGTCAGCCTCCAAATCTGTCCCAAACAGCATACAACCCAAAATTTCTAGCCAGATTCAAATTAATTTTAAATCTAAATATACCTTAATTTAAATTCAATGAAATTTTACCCGCACAAAAACAATGAAATTTAAAATATCAAAATCCGAAAGAAAATAGTATTTTGGAACTAATTGCCTGTTTGCTGTATTTTTTTTCATTTTACAACCCATTTATTATTACTTATAGCCCATTTCTTATTACTTATAGCCCATTTTCTGGGCAAAATGCATCCCTCGTCGTCTTGAAAGATTACCGGCCCAATAGGGCGTAGAAAAGCAAGTAGGCCTATGTTGGTTATTCTGCAAAAAACAAAATAGCTGGCTAGCCATTTTTCAGAAAGGAAAAAAACAAACTGGGCTGGTCATGTGCTAAACATATGAAATAAAAGCCTGGGCTAGACGGACTATGGGTCCCGCACAACCCAGTTGATACCCTTCTCCGTCCCGAAAAAACAAAATTACTACGCGCGCTGCTGGGTCCCTACTGTCATCCTCACCATGTACAGTCATCTCCTTATTCCTCTCGGTTGTTGACCATGTTGACAACACCAGAGGGCGGTGCCGCGGCGAGCGAACCAAGGTGGAGGACGATGGTGAGGCCTCGGACGGGAAGGAAGAGGAGCCGGGGAAGATCACAGCCAGCCGTGGGAGGTGGGAGAAGGCGGTCCCGCCGGCGCTGGTTTGGCTTTGGCGGCTCGAGGAAGAAGAGACTGAAGAAATGCGACAGATGTTGAATGTCAATCCAACGGTCAAGGTTGGCACAATCGTTTTTTGACTAAGCAGACACCAAGTAGCATACTTTTTTATATATAGGAAGAAAACTGCGAGGAAAATGTGTTCGTCTGCTGTCCTCCTCACAGGGAACGTTCGCCACATAAGTGACTAGCACCCTTGATTTTCAACCGAGAGGTCTTGGGTTCGAGTCCGAGGAACTCTCAATTTTGTCCTCCTTCCTTCCTCGCAAAAAAAGGGAAAGATAATCAAAGACTTGGGAAGGCGTACAGAACAAGCTAGTGTACTAGTAAAGAGACGTTGCCGAGTTTTAGAAAAAAGAAAGACGTGCTCCTGTAGCTGATTCGAATCCAAACCTAGACTATGACTATATTCTATATATGGTGCTATGCTACTCTGCAAGTAATGTAACTGACATATCCAACGTTCGCTTCTCCTCTTCCCTACTTACTCTGCCTAGCATCAGAAGCTCTGGCCGCAGCAACCATGTCCGCTGGCTGCTCGTCCACCTGCTCTTCAGCAGGTAACAACCAGATATGCGCCAAGTCGCCACCCATACCATCGCCTGTGGGTCTCATCACACCCCTGCCGGCACGCGCACCGCAGCCGATTGCTCATTGCAACCTGCTGCTGTTGGTGTGGTGCCACTGCTGCAAATCACGCAGAGTCATCCGTCACGTCTCAACCATAATCCGCAACCCTGGCCGAGTAATCTACAAATGCCCGAATCATGGGGTAATAATATGTTTAAGTGTTGTTTTGCTGCTTTCAGTTGCTGATTGTTTTAATAGTTTGGTTGACGATCTTCCAATTTGATTCGTGTAGAAAATGGAAGATTCGTGTGATTTGTATTTCTGGGAAGTTGCTGATGTGGGGGAATGCAACTACACTAATTATTTGGTTAGCTGAGGAATCCCAATACCAGCAGGTTGGGGTGTTGGACAAGTAACTGAAGGAACGACAGAAGAGGAAGATGCAGAGCAGAAGGTTAAAGATGCAGTTCCTTTGATCATGGCCAAGCAACAGCTGCTGAATGGCCTTGACAACAATGAGGAGATGAAAGAGCTTGTGAAGATAATGGGCAAAATCGATGTGCTCTGTAGGATGATTGTCTCTTTATTTGCAGTGTATGTAGCACTCATGATGTATTCAGTGGCTACGACATGAGCACTTTGCTGAAACTAGTAATGAATGAAACCTGTGTAGCAGGCTGGGCGTAGTGTTATGAACATCTAATGATTTCTATTAACAGAAATCAGGGGGTATCCCCTTTTGCTCATAGAAATAAATAAATAGCAGAGGCCCTGTCGGGTCAGCTTCGTTCTCATTCGAAGACGTCGAGCAAATTGCAGTCCATCACAAACTATGTCATCAAATTCAAGTTTCATAGCCAAATATGAGTACAACTACACAACAATGTCATCATGTTTTAGTTGTCATACAATCACCAAACACAAATCAGCATACATAACAAGTGATGTTCTCACAGCAAAATACTAAACAACATGTTCATCAGGTTTCAGTTGTCATAGCTAACACAGTTTCACATAGTAGATAAAACAACGTCTTCTGACAGGCAAATACGACAAAAGCAATGTAATCATCATCCGCAGCAGCAGCGTCAACATCTTCGCCATGTGTATCAGTCTGAATCATAATTCCCCATGGTGTCATCTTCTTCTTCGTCCTACGTCCTCAAACGTTGGCTTCTTCTTGATCGACTCTTGTATGTCCACAGCACGACAGGCAATCTTTTCGTCAGCGTCATTGACGTGATCGCTCTCAAAGATATTAGGAACATCTGTGTTATCTTGTACATCAGGAGCAGTGTAAGCATCATCTTGTTGTGCAAATTCATTAAACAAATTCCTCTGCTCAAACCTTTGCAATACTCTCCAATCATCGCTACGAGCAAATGTGTCTTCCAAGAAAAATATCTGTGTTGCTTGATTTGCCAAAATAAAAGGCTCGTTGGTCTGGTACGCCGCCTTGACATTGATGGATTTGAAATAATCATCAGCTCTGGGTTTTGCGATCCTGGAAAACAGGTTATACCAATGACAACACAACGGAACCACACACCGATGATCCTCGAAACTGGAGATATACGGCAACTGAACAATGTTTGTTATGTTAGCATACATTTCAGTTGTCTCTTTGTCATACGTATCCGTGTTCATGATGGCACTGTTTTGTGTCTTCTTGCCTTCGTCTCGTGCAAGGGTGTTGTAGCGCACATCTCCAACAACGCAAGATTCATAATGTCTTACCCGAGTATCAGGACCCATTGCTAGTGAGTAAAGGGCATCATCAACTGCCTGCCCATCCTCCCGCATCTTCTTAACCTATGGTTAGAAGTAGACAAGCTGATTATCTTATGTACTCAATATATTAAAAAAACTGACAGTGCACTTCAAAAGCGTACATGGTTCTTGAACCATTTGGCAAATCCTGCCATAACCAGTTTGTCAATGTTTCTTGGATTTTGCGGCAGTAACTCCTCTTTGTAGATGCTGCACAACATAGTGATCACGTCAAACATCTAAATATATAAGAATGTGCTGCAAGTTTAGTAGATTACGATGTATAAGCTGCAGTATTGCACTTACTTGATATAAGGTAGTATCTCAGGACAGTTATTCAACACATACCAAACCATTTTGTCCAAATCTTTAGGTTTGTCCTCTTGTCGACTCTTCCCTATAACTCGAACAGAATAATCGAAAACATTGAGCCCGGGATTGTCTTCACCCACCTCTTTGCTAAGCTGATCAGCTATTTCAATGTATTTTGAGCAGAATGTCAACGCTTCTGTAGCAATGTAGGCCTCTGCAATGGAACCCTCGGGTCTAGCTCTATTCCTAACATAGCCTTTGAAAGTGCCTAGCCACCTTTCAATAGGGTACATCCAGCCATACTGTACTGGACCTCTAAGTAGTGCCTCATCAGGTAGATGAACAGCCAAATGCACCATCACATCAAAGAAGGCTGGAGGATATATCTTCTCAAGGTCGCATAGGATAGTTGGTATCTTGTCTCTAAGACGCTCCAAAGCATCTATCCTGATATTTCTACTGCAGAGTTCCCTCAAGAATTGTCCCAACTCTGCAACTGCTCTGTATAAGTCAGGGCGGCCCAATCCTCTAAGGATAACAGGTAAAACCCTTTGAAGTAGGACGTGGCAGTCATGAGTTTTCAACCCTTGTACCCTGTTTCCATCTGCACTAACTCTCCTATCAGGGTTGGAAGCAAATCCATGTGGGAATCTCACATGTGACAGGACCTCACAGAATTCTTTTCTTTTTACCTTGTCCAAGACGTACACAGCTGGTGCCATATCCCGTGGTTTACCTTCATCTTGCACCTGCAAATCCTTTCTAATACCCAGGTGTGTCAAATCAATCCTAGATTTTCAGGTATCTTTCGTCTTGCCTTCAATGTTAAGAAGTGTGCCGATAATGCTGTCACATATATTTTTCTCGATGTGCATCACATCAAGATTATGCCGCAGATCCAAATCTTTCCAATACTCGAAGTCCCACAAAGTGGACCTGCGGGTAAACAATAATCTCTCTTCTATCGTGCCATGCTTCCTTTTCCCGCTACCATTACCAGGATGGTTTCCTGGTGTAATATGCCTGACCTTCTCTAATTCCACTTGCAACTCATTGGCGGTGAGCCTCTTTGGCGCATCACGGTTTTCATGCTTTGCATTGAACACATGTCTTCGGTATTTTCTAGGATGCTGATTGTCCTTGGCAAGGAAGCGGCGGTGTCCAATGTAACAGATCTTGCTAAGTATTGCGTATGACAGTGGATTCCTGTCACAGCGAACACATGCATTGTAACCATGTGTCCTTCGCCCTGACATAGTGCCCAAAACTGGATAATCATGGATGCACCAAATTACAACAGAACGCATAAAGAAATCAGCTGGTGTGCTGCTATATAGGTCTCGAGTGAGAACACCCTTCCATAGCTGTTGAAGTTCATCCACAAGAGGCTCCATGAACAAATCAAAATCCTTTCCAGGACTTTTTGGACCTGGGATGAGCAAGGCCATCATGTAGTTTGATTCTTTGGTGCAGACATTTGGAGGCATGTTGTAAGGGATAACAAGCACTGGACACATGCTATATGTGGCGCTCTGGTAACCAAATAGGTTAAATCCATCTGAAGCTAAGCCAAGTCTAATGTTTCTCGGGTCAGCAACAAACTCTTTGTGTTTATCATTGAAGCTTTTCCACTCACTAACATGAGATGGATGGCTCATTACATTCTGATCTCTGTACTCCTGGTTCCTAGAATGCCACAGTACATCCTCTCTTGTTTCAGCATCATGAAACAACCTCTGCAATCTTGGTGTAATTGGAAAATGTCTAAGAACATTATGAGGAATCCTCTTCACAGCATCCATCTTTCCATCTTGATGATTTGCATTTCGGGCATTCACTTAAGTTGGCATAATCCTTCCGGAACAGAACACAATTATTCTTACAAACATGGATCATATCATATCCAATTCCAACTGCATGAAGGAAATTCTTCATTTTACTGTAGGTGTGTGGCAGCTCAGACGCATCTGGGAAAGATTTGCGGACAGCAGCCAACATCGCATCAAATAATTTGTTGGTCATCCGCTCAGATGTCTTCACCTGAAGAAAGGAGACCATAGCTGAGAATACTTACAGCTTATTTCCTGGGGTGACAACAACGTTGCAAGTTTCCAACATGCGGGCCCACCGTTTTTCTTCTGCAGGTGAAAGTTCACGTCATGCACCAGCATTTCGTAGCATTGTTTCAATGTTGGTCAAACTCACTGGCTCCGTGAAAGCACAAGTGCTCCCTAGGTGGTTTTGGTAATTAATGTCAACATATCTCTTGTTGGACTAACACTTTTACCTAGTATGTTTTAGACAAGTTCAACAATGGAGTGGCATGGACTAAAGGATGTGGAACCCCTTCAAGATGCTAAGGACAAAGGATTGGCTCAAGCTCCAAGACCAAGACTCTACATGTTTTCCATTTTAGTGATCCAAGATCACATTGAGTCTATAGGAAAAGCCAATACTATCAAGAGGGGATGAGGTGTTGCTTAATGGCTTGCTTGCTCAGAGTGCTTAGTGATATGCTCCAAAGCCCTCAACCACTTTCCCACATCCACATATGTCCTATACAAAAAGTCTAAACTCGGCCCCACCAATTCTTTCTATCCGGCGCCACCGAGTTTAGATGTCATAGCCACTGCCACAAACCCTAGGCAAATCGGTCTCATCGATAGGGATCTCGGTCTCCCCGAGATGGGATTGTAATCTCTCTGTGTATGCACTACAAAAAAAGACACATCCGTGACATTTTGGGCCGAACGAATTTTTTTCCTGTCATACAGATGACACTTCTATGACGATAATTGTGACAAAACCCGGTATCATCATAGAGTGGTGGGCTCCTACTTCTATGACAAAAAATCATGACAGAAAATGGGCTTTTCATCCTGGGCGGGCCGGAGACGCAGCTGCATGACATTCTTTGGGCCGTCCATGACGGAAAAAACCGTGGTAGAAGAGAGGGGGAGGAAAATTTCGGGGAGTTGCCGGTTACTGTGGGAGGTCATGGGCGGAGCGATGCACGTTTCTCTCGTACGTACACGCGTGTGTGCGAGGCGTTGGCTCTAACTGAAGCCGAGCGAGGCGTTGGGCTCTAACTGAACCCGAGCGATTGCATTGCAGGCTACACGTTACTGAACCCGAGCGATCGATCGATGGCTGTTAACTGAACCCGATGGAGCGATTCCTTCGCTACTGCTGCTAACTAAAGCC
>NC_041387.1:663943213-663943765 GCF_002162155.2 Triticum dicoccoides | reverse complement strand
GTTTTGCGGTATGCCACACCCCTCCCGATCAACATGACCCCCGCTTCGACCGTAGCGCTCCAACACAAGTCCGTTTCGTCCGTTTTGCGGTACGCCACACCCCTCCCGATAAACAGGACCCCCGTTTCGACCGTAGAGGTTCGTTTCCTCCGTTTTGCGGTACGCCACACCCCTCCCGATCAACAGGACCCCCGTTTCGACCGTAGGAGGTCCGTTTCCTCCGTTTTGTGGTATGCGTGACTAGGCGTTTGAGACCCCGCCCATATGTACACATACGTAACCGTATTTTCTTTCTTGCACCCTAGCCGCTGTACGTACATGTACATGCTACGTGCGCACCTCTACTATGACCCATGCGCGCCTCTACTACGACACGTACGCGCCTCTACATCGACCAGTATGTACGTACACGTTCGCGACCAGGATGACAGCGCTACGTACGCTTCGACCAGGTGGGTCCCAGCTGTCAGGCACTTCCTTGCCTGCGAAGATGTAGCTGGTGGGTCCCAGTAGTCAGGGGGGTGAATCGTTTTTTTTTGTCCCGGACGCACT
>NC_041387.1:663933922-663942988 GCF_002162155.2 Triticum dicoccoides | reverse complement strand
GCACTTCTTTGCGTGCGAAGGTGTAGCTGCTGGGTCCTAGCAGTCAGGGGGGTGAATCATTTTTTTTGCCCAGACGCACTTCCTTGTGTGCGAAGGTGTAGCTGGTGGGTCCCAGCAGTTGGGGGGCGAATCGGTTTTTTTCGGACGCACTTCCTTGCGTGCGAAGATTTAACTGGTGGGTCCCAGCAGTCGGGGGGCGAATCGTTTTTTCCCGGACACACTTCCTTGCGTGCAAAGATGTAGCTCCTGGGTCCCAGCATTCAGGGGGCGAATAATTTTTTTTCGCGAAATACGATGGCCCGTCCAGTGGGTCCCCGCTGTCAGGTGGAGGAATAATTATTTTGCGCGTAATAAGGAGGCACTTCCTTGCGGCTGCCGTGGACCCAGCTATCAGCCTCTCCACGTAAAGTCCACGTCTGATGGAAGTCGTTCCTTGACCACATTGACCACGCTGCGCCGAGAGCACCACGACGGTGGACGACGGCGAGGCCTAGGAAGGGGACAACGCGGAGCCGGGGAAGACGCGGCAGTGGATGCACACGCGGAGAGGAGTACGAGGGTTCACTGGTTCGGTTGTGCTACCGTTGCCGCAGAATAACAGGGGGTGTGGTCAGTGGGTGAGTGGAGGGATGGCCTGGCCAGTAGTGGATGGCCTGGCCGACGCTGCCTACAACCACCATCTCCTCCAGGAGCACCTACAGGCAGAGGAGCAGATCACAGCGGAGCGGGCGGAGCAGGAGGCGCTGCTCGACTCGTACCGCTCCGCCCGCAAGGGCCGCCTCGAGTGCTGACGGTATCGCATGCGGGTGGCGGAGGCTGCGGCCGCCTACAAAGAGGCTAGCAAAGAGGGCGATGAAGCGTGCGAGGCACTGTTTGGCGAGACCGAAGACGAGGCAGAGGACAATGCCGGCTCCGATGAGTCCCCGCTCCCCTGGCATCGACGACGCCCTACTCCGCCGACACCCCGCGGTGCCAACAACGAGGCAGAGGACACCGCCGGCTCCGCCGAGGCCCCGCGGCGCCAACAACAAGGCAGAGGACACCGCTGGCTCCGCCGAGGCCCCACCCCGCCAACAACAAGGCAGAGGACATCGCCGGCTTAGCCGAGGCCCCACCATGCCGGCAACGTGGAGGAGGATTTCCACCGCTCCGCTGAGGCGCCGCCGGCCGGCCACGAGACAGAGGCATCGCCAGCTCCGCCGAGGCCCCGCCCCGCTGCCAACGAGGCCGCGCCACACAGAAAACGAGGAAGAGTAGAACATGGTAGGTCACCGCCGCTCGGGTCCAAGTAAGGCCACCGCTGCTACTCTCCGGTTGAAGCCAAGTTAGGCGGGCTGACCATTGACGTTCGGTTAGCTTCTTGGCGGCGACGTGGAGTCGGAGAGCTGCGCTGGAGAAGAACACTGCTTCTACTTAACTGCTGGTGCAGTTGGTTGACTGACACGTGGGCCCAATAGGCCACATGTCAGTTACGCAACTGCACCTGCAGTTAAGTCACTGAAGCTTCTGTTTGGCTCAGCGGGACATAGGTGGGTAGCTTCGGTTAATTAATTATACCTCCAGCGCACCCCTTTTTAGTTCTTTTCGAAAAGGAGGATGACCACCGGCCTCTGCATTTGGGAGATGCATGCGGCCACAAACACCCCTTTTAGTTGAGGAATGTATGAAATGTAATGAAATCCGGCATGTTTATATGAAATCTGACCGTGTATGAATGAATTTATTTTGATTAGTTCAAATTCCTGTATCACTAGCATTGGATGAACATGCAAAATAATACGTACTAGCATTATTCCCAGGGTGATCACCACGTTTGCAGCAGTTTCACATGTACTCCCTCCGGTCCTTTCTAGTCTGCATACAAGTTTTGTCTGCAGTCAAAGTATCTCTACTTTGACCAATCTTATACAAAAAGTATGCACTTTCACAATGTGCGAAGTAAAAAGGAACAGAAGGAGTACAAAGAGTTTGAGCAGCTTTTTAGCGTTTCTGTACATTGCAATCAAACACACAGGCCTGGCAATTCATAGATAACATTCAAAACAATCGATGATTATGCATCTCAGCGACTCACATGTCAGAGGCAATATTTACTTCACAACTAAAGAATAAAGAAAAAATTGATCGCCGCTGCTGACAGCAAAGGGCGTCCCATTCGAAAATATCAAACGCATATCTTGCTAAAATCAATGAGCAAAATTTGACAAGGTTGTCCCATTCCAAAATATCAAATGCTTACGATTGTGGAATGGGCAGGGTTTGCCATTAGTTCGGACATTGACATGGCAACTCGTGCTAAATAAACCAGCTGTTCTTTTTGTGCAGTTCCACCAAAATCAACCAAATTCGCGCGTAGCTTGTATGATTTCGCCCTTATATGTTGCAACGCCTTGAACTTATGGGCACCTCCTTTCTTGTGGTGGAAATGAATGATTCGATGTATTCATGAACATTTTGTGCAGTTCCCGTTGAAATTAAGTTGAGCACCCCTGTTTGCACAAATACAAAAAAGTGATTAGTATAAAGCAAACTGTACTATGAATTAATAGTTTCAATAGGCACATACATGGTCCATGTAGAGCACACTTTTAGAAAAATGGAACTCACCAGAAAGAATCCTAGAACAACATTGTACTCGCGCATCACAGCAAAAAAATGGCGATTTGTCAGTCCTTCTGAGCTAAAGTTAGTTTGGTCTTGTGGGGAGTAATGTAACCATCCTTCAACTGCTCCTTCTGATGAGAAGATAGACAGTGCTTCTTCATCCTGGCATAATCGGAACTAGTCACTTTAGGTACTCCATATTCTTCTTCAGAGGAAGATGATCCTGTTGTGCAAAGACAAGAGGACTACTAAATTCTAGCATCCATGTTTGCTCAAAAAAAAGGAAAGGAAATATTTAAAACAGCATAGATGAAGCACTTCCCAAGGACAATACCACTTTTTCATGATAGTATCTAAACAGTAGCACAACACCACTAGAGATGACAAAGCTCAATCATATGGATGAAATCAGTGGGCGAGTACCAACCTTTGTCAGGAGGCCGATTGTGTAGAGAATACAGATGAAGTACTTCTCAGGAACCATCTGTTGCTATCTACGGGGGTGGCCATGCTTACTATATACTCCTCGATTAGTTTAATGTTTCCAACATCTTCTTGTGCAGTTCCACTAAAATATATGGTATCTTCAAAGAAGATCCCTATTTGCACAAGTAGAGATAATTACGTATGGCATCAAATGAGTGGCAAAAAATTGCTCATTCCAGCCATAGCAATAAATTAAGATACAAAACTATATCATTACTTGTGTCATCACAGTTCCAGTGCTTCATTACAGCAACGGGAGTTGATTTTTGTTTTTCTTTCGCTTGTTCTTCCCCGTCATCACTTGGTTCAATAACAGACAAGCTTCGCCTTCAATGTAAGATTTGGCATGTCAATTAGGGAGCACAAGTATAGTATTAAACTTAATTTTCTGATGAAATTGGCAAAATACAGGCCAGCAGTTGTGAAATATCCTTATCTTACCTCAATGGGATATTACGGTGCACATACAGATTGGAAGTCTCATCTCCATTTGTGCAGTTCACTAAAATCAAGCAACATTATCGTACAAGTAGCACAACATATGAAAGCACACTGCAGAATCATGTGAAAGAAGGCTAGTACTGACCTCTCATGATGCGGAATTCAAACAACTCACAAGAAGAAGATCTGAACCAAATTCGCCTTAATGGATAGGAAGTAAGATCTCCTCTTGTGCAGTTCCACTAAGATCAAGCAATCAAGCAACGTTGTCGGTGTGACATTTTGGTTGAACTGCACAAAACACTCTAAAAACGAAAGTGTTTTGTGCAGTGCAACAAAAGGTCACAATGGCAACGAGGTGAAGTAGATAACCCTGTTTACACAGAGGTGCAAAGGAAACAATTGGTGGTCAATAACGGTGGATGACACAGAAGCCAACAAAAAGAAGCATCTATCTTATCTAAATGGGAAAGAAAGCAAGACAGTAGCATTTCTCAAACTGTGGCATTGATTAATATTAACATAGAGATTATATTAACAATAAAATTTGTTAAACATGTAATTTTCTTTTAACTGTGGCATTGCATCAATTTTCCAGCGACATTATTAGAGGGTGTTTGTTTACAGGGACAATTTGGTGTAGGGACTAAAAAAACTTCGTGTTAGTCACATCTAAACCAAACAGGAGGGACTTTTTGGGACTAAAAGTGGGAATTTGGGACTAAAGAAAGAAGACCCCGAGGGAGTCTTTTTGGGACTTTTTCCAACAGTTGCCCCTGCCACTCATCGCACCTTGTTTCTATTAGTTCATTACTAGGGGTAACATGGTCTTTTATCATGTCATTTAATAACCTCCAGTCCATGTTTAGTCCCTAGAACCAAGCAGGTAGGGACTAGGGAGTTTTTAACCAAACAGGCCATAGATTAACAACAGCTAATGAGTTGCACGAGACAATGCACGCACCAGCACCATGTGCATCTACCGATGTACTATGGTCATGCACAGTCTGTTGCAACAAAGAACAAACAACAAAGGAGCATATTTGTGTTGGTCCCAGTTTTGTTATCTTTAGACACCTTTCCCTATGTGAGCGCAACAAATCTAGTCCTGCTCAAATCTAGTCCCTTCCTTTCCTTTTTGAACTAGTACTTTCGCTCCTTCCTTTCCTCTTTGAACCACGTCCTAGATTTATGCGATACAACTTTTCCCACTACTTTCCACCATTCCTTTCCTCTTTGAACCACGTCCTAGATTCATGCTATACAACTTTCCCCCTTCATTTCCTCTTTGAACCACGTCCTAGATTCATGCTATATACAACTTTTCCCACTACTTTACCCCACTCCCTTCCTCTTTGAACCACGTCCTAGATTCATGGTATACATGCAGCTAGAGCAATGCATGTGGAGTAAGTAAAATATACCTTAAGATTCTTGGGGCGTGGTTCGGTGGGCGACGGGACGATGGCGAAGAAGAAGGGTCGGAGGCCCTCCCGCGCCGCCGCTGGGTGGAAAGTGAACAGCAGCGCCGGTCGTGGATTCCCTCCCTCGCCGACAACGACAGCGTTAAGGCACCTTCCCTTCCCGGCGGACGGATCCTGCCGGCTCTTTGAGCAGCAGTGAGGGGAGAGAGAGGCTAACAACGTCTTGTTTAGATCTGGAGAGGGCGAGAGAGTGTGAAGAGAGCAACTACAAGCGTTGAGGCTCCAGCGTGTATATATATACTGGAGAGAGAGTGTGAAGCATGCAAACCCTAGAAAACATTTTGACCAGTCAAAGAATCGTCCTGGCAAAAATTATGCTCAAGTGTAGTTATCGAACCCGAGACCTCAAGTTTGATGAGCGAATAGGCTAACCAGCTACACAACCCTCCCGTTATGTTCAACGAGAGGAAAATAACCTTTTATACATTCCTGCATTCGTGTGACAGGCATGCCGTGTTTTTTTTTGTGTGTGTGGGAGTCATTAGGATTTCAATCATAATCGTGTCATGTGGCTTTGTTGGTAAGACTATCCACAGTGGTGTAGAATAATGCAGCCTTTAGTCACCTTACCTCTCTCCACGTAGTACGTTGGGTCCCACCAGTTAGAGGGTGAAACAAACAGCCGTGTGTGTGTTTAACAACATGTGTGTGTTAGAGAGTGCGACAGATCGACCTACTCCTACAGAGATATGGTGTGTAGTGTACAATTTTAGCCGCGAGAGTCGGTGCATCCTCTCGTTTCCGGGCGTGTCCGGTAGGGACATGCGGACAGCTGACACGCCCGCTCCTGACCAGCCTGGCCCACCCAAAGCCCCTCCACCGCCCACGCGTGCTTCTCGCCCGAAACGGTCAGCGCCGCTCCAAAGAATCGGTGCCGCATTCAGGCCCGGGCAGAGCGGACGCGACCTCTCACTGGCGCAAGAGTGATGGTTGCTTTGTCCGTCCAACTTACTGCTGGGTCTATGTGATTTGACGACTCATTGGTCTTTATTACTGAGGTGGTAGGACTGCTGGATGTCCCACGCTTTCGGCGAAAGGAGGTAGTAGATTACAATTTTCTCCATTCTTACAGCGGAGGAGTGCAAGGGAAGTGAAAACACGCAGGCTCAGTGATTACATGGCCCACCTCACACTATCATTGTGCGACACCTAAATCTTTACATAGTACTCCCTCCATTCCTAAATATTACTAGACGAGTCCCCGCTTGTTGCCGCGGAACAACGGTATATATATCTCTCTGCGCAAAATTATCGATTTCATAGAACTAAAACAAATCTATAACCGCATGACAAATATGGTAGCCAAAATAAATAAACTTCCATCATCATTTAGATCATCCCACATAAGGAAAAAAGATCAGCCAACTCCTACTGCATAACGGGATTATATTTTTCTTTTTGACATGTTAATGGGACTTAAAAGCTCACTTACATGCATGCTATCGGTGCATGCTTGCATGCAGACATGTTGATGTGATTTAAAACCCACTCACATGCATGTGCCACGGTATTTCTGCATGCTTCCATGTGGCTTAGTGCTGAGCCTCTCAACGTCTAGATCAGACGACTATTATGACTGATTTACTTCATCTAACGGCTACGTCAATTTTGATGATGTGTCTCAAGGAGAGGATAGAGAATTCCTAGTAGTGGGGGCTAGCTATTACTAGTAGATAAGTCTTTGTAGAGATTCCACTAGGTGAACTACATACGGACCAAAATGAATGAATCTACACTTAAAATGCATCTATATACATCCGCATGTGGTTAATGGTGAAATCTCTACAAAGACTTATATTTAGGAACGGAGGAAGTACTAGTATAGTACTAGTACGTACTGTAATTTATCAGCGAGATAAATTTGTACAATGCTATGAAGCTTCCAGCTCCTGTTACATGTATCTTCCATCCAAGGTTGCCCGTTGCAGCATTTCATCAAATACAAAGGAGACTAACGTGCATGCTATTGCATCTCAATGATTGACAGATCATAGAAAATATGTACTCCCTCCATTCCAAAATAAGTGTCTCAACTTTGTGCAAACTTTAGTACAAAGTTGTACTACTACTAAAGTTGACACTTATTTTGGAACAGAAGCAGCTAAAGAAAAAAACGATCCATGCAGTCCCTAGCCCTTGAACCGTGAACCCTGACCAGGCTTCAATTTGCTGGCAACGTTCGAGCTTCCTAATAAATGAAGTTTGCAACCTTTTGACCATCGGATCATTTTGTGCAGTTTCACCAAAATCGAGATGAGCATCCCTGTGGCAAAGAAATTGAAGAAGCGTGATTAGAATAAGATTACTAGGACTAGTTGATGAGACATAAACTCATCACAAATACAGTACGTAGAAGCCAGTAGAGGTATCAGGTATGTGCGGGGCAAAGAAGTAGAGAAATATCCACAAGGAGTGATGTGGGCAGCTGGAGCAGTGGTGCAAGCCGACTGTAAAGGGAGTTGTACCTGAGGGACGTAGCTCGACCTTGAGGAGGGCGGCGGGAGGCGGCAACTGCCCACGTCGCGGCAGTGAGCAAGGGATGAAGGCAACCTCACCGGCTTTGTGAGAGAGAATGGCGGGGACCCCTGACCGGGACGTGCCGATAGTGGGTTTTCACCATCGGCGACGGACACCGCATCTACACTAAGCATCCACCCCTTCCCCAAGTGGACGTGATCCGCCAGGATGTTAGAGATGTGGCCAGAGTCGTTTTGTGCAAGAGAGTGCGAAGAGAGCAAACCCAGCAAGCAACCGTGTAGGCTGGCCCGTCCTGACTATGTATATAGTGGAGCGGTTTCCTTTTCTCTCCATATGAACCTATCATATTGCGTACGTGCCACTGAAGAAAAAATATATTTATAAATGACGCGGCACCTACTACTTGTTCTCCTATAACCTTGCACTTGGCATCTCCAACATATTAACCTTGCGATTGGCTCTTCGCCTCTTCAGGAAGTCGAGCAATAATGGTAGTGCAGTATATATCGTTCTGGCTATATGAGACCGAATGAATTACTGCACGTCCACCACGTGGGCGAGGGTCGAGGGGCGAGGGAGAGTGCTACTACATACGGAGCAAAATGAGTGAATGTACACTCTAAAATACGTCTATATACATCAGTGTTTGGAGTATGTACTAGTAGTTCATATTGAAATCTACTAAGGACATATATATTCCAAACAATATGATATAATCTCTATAACCAAGGTAGTAGGGACGAGGAGTCAACGGAGGGAGTAGTAAAATTTTCTCCTTGTCCTGCGAGCCACCGCGCGCATGGGCGAGGGAGGAGCAAGCTTCACCTCATCCTGCAAGCCACCACACTCGTGGGCGGGGGAGACGGCGTACTAAGCAAGCTTCTCCTCATTCCGCGAGTTGACGGGACACATCAAAAGTACTCCAGTGTATAGAGCCTTGCCTCTAAGGTAGGCCTCACATGGTTTGCCTCTTTTCTTAATTTAACATAACGCGTCAAGTCGCAATTTGTTTGGTCACCCGTGGTAAACGATCCTCCCTCCACCAAGTGGACAACCAGTACACGTGCCAAATTACCATGTGGGGTGCCTTTTTCATACAGAAATGAGCTCCACCGTGTACCCACGCGGGTGTGGTTGGGAAAGAGACGGGAGTATGTGCGCCGTTCATGCACCTCTTCTCTTTGTGCACGTCCCCACCTACGCGGGTGTGTGTGAGAGATGCAAACCGCGTTCGTGAGTGTTTTTTGTTTTGTGGTGGGGGTGGGGGTGGGGTGGGGGGTTGATTTCGTGAATTATTTGTGGGAATATGTGTCCATGATATCTCAAACAAAATTTTGCATGCAATGTGTGTGAAATGGAGGCCTATCCATATCATACATAGAGGGTCGAGCAATCCACGAGAAGAGAGGGAGGGGTCATAGCTATCGATAGAGTTGAAGAGAGGATCAAGTACGGGTGGGTGCGAGATCGATGAAGAGAGCCATCGATATTGCGTGTGTGTGTGTGCAAGTCAAAGATATAGGGCGACTGGCCTACCTGAACGTTAGAGGGCACATGTCAAGTTTGTGTGTGG
>NC_041387.1:663892885-663933762 GCF_002162155.2 Triticum dicoccoides | reverse complement strand
GGTAGGGGTAGGTAGAGGCCTAACTATAGAGGTAGAACGACTCGTATATGTGTTGAGAAGGAGAGACCCAGCTATGTCATGAGGGAGATCAGTCGACATCCATACGTAACTGAAGGACGGGAAATATGATGGGACAGAGAGAGAGAGAGAGGAGAGAAAGAGAGGGAGGGAGAGGGGTAGAGTGCTGGATGGGTGATGGATTTGCTTCTCGGAGATGTTGGGAGAGGCCTACTAGACAAACTGAGGGTGGAACTGCAATGTTATCAATAAGAGTGGTGATGTGTTTCTGTGTGTGCCTGTGCATGATAGATCTGTCGGGACGCATCCATGGATGATGAAGGGGAACCATGTGTTTGGTAAGCAAACCTAACTAGATCGGTAGATCAATTGTTGTTTGTCGGAGGAAGGGAGAGACGCAACTAATGAGGTAGATCGATCGATGTGTGGGTAAAAACGAGTTATAAGGACCTAGCTGGCTATATGTATAGCGAGAGATCGGTCGGTGTACGTCCATTTGTTAGAGGCAAATAAGGCCCAGCGAGACGGATAGACAGAGAGAATGGAGCTAGGAGGTGGTGCGAGAGGCCCAACTACTAGCTGGATAGGGGGAGTAGTGTGCGGTTGTGAGATCGATTAAAAGAGGGGTGAGAGTTTACCCGTGTGTCTGACCATATGAGAGACACGAGGCAAGGACACATAAAGGAGGAGATTGAAGTTGTGTGTGTATGCTATAGGTAGGCATCGCTGGAGAGGTTTATCGATCGGTGTGTGTCGGAAAGGAGTTGTGGAGACTCTGGGAGAACGACCTAAAGGAAAAAATGAATGTGCCCGGTGGATAGAATGCCGAGGGAGGGGGAGGGCGAGGAGGGCGTGTGCATGCACGAGAGAAAGTTAGTGGTAGCTACAAAGGTTAGAGACTGTGTGGGTGTAAGAGACTAACAAAGATCATAATTTCATATGAAAGCGGATTCATATATTTGAAGAGGAGATCATAGTGTTTTAAACATTGCATGCATGAATATAGCGGTGATACATGTGCTGTGCACATGTTATACCATAATGTGATAATGCATGGCGTTTGCAACTCACAGCTAAATGCCGAACAATCTAAACCATACTATACATCAAACAATCTCACATTTTATTTGAAATTGTGATAATGTGCGGCGTTTGCAGCTTACAACTAAATATCGAGCAATCTAAACAATACTATATATCGAACATTCTCACATTTTATTTGAATTTGTGGTAATGTGTGGTGTTTGCAACTCACATATAAATACTTGTAGGCGTAGGGGGCGGGGCACCATACATAATGTGATAAACACATTATACATATGAGACATGGTTTAGATTATGAAGATCTAGCTAGAGCTAGAAATGTAATGTGATTTGAAATCAAAATAAAGTGGATTCAAAAAATCTAGTTCGAGTTCATATAGTACACATAGTTCATATGTAACTCGATACTGATCATGTGGTCTGCTGTGAAGATAATACACAAATGATGGTTTAACTTGACAATAATGATGATTGTAGATCTTATTAAAATAGAGAAACGAATTCAAATGCTTTGACTTCACAACAATCATTACTGTAGATCTTATTCAAATTTAGTTCATATTAAAGCGGTAGTATATACGTTTGGAATGCACTAAAACGTTCATTTGAGTAGTAGGTTGCATGCATTATACACGTAGCGAAATATTTTAATTGAACATAACATGAATTCAAAGTTTTGAATGACATTTATAGTGCGCATTGATTTGGTATAGTACACGTTAGGCTTGTCCAGAAATTTCAACCCGCGCCTTGTTAGCCCGAAATATTTAAGATATATCTTTGTCTCGTTGTGCTCCGACAACTCCCTCCATCTCAACCCGCACCTTGCTATTCCGAAATTACAACGCACGCGAAAACTCCCACCTCCTGTGAAATCCCAACACGCGAAATGCCCGTGGTACCCCTGAACCGAAAGAACCGCCTCAAATCGGTGGGGGGTACTTTCATAACTTACCCCACATTTCGGACAAGCGCGTCTCTAAGCCATGGTTCCCCACTGCCATCCCATCCGCCCACCCATTCGTACACCGAGGCCACGAAAACCCGCGACGAAACCCCACACCCTGCTCTGTCCGCCACCCAGCCGGAGCTTCTTCCCCGACGACGTCGTCCACAACAACACCTCGACGTCCCTCATCCACCGTACCGGATGAGGATCCGTCGTCGATCTCATCGTCCCGCCGGTTCAGCCACCCCGTCCTCCACCTCCAAGGAGCTACCCTGACGTTCCCCTCGTCTTTCGCGCCACCTCCATTCCCACACCGCCGTCTTCACCTGCACCACTGGAAGAGCATCATCATCACCTTTTCCTCGGATGAAGCTACGGCCCAATCGACGCCACCAAAAAGGTTGTACACTAATCGCCGCATTTTCTTCTTAATTCGATCTCACGGTGCTGCCGGCGCTCGGTCCCGAGCCGACACGGCGCGGCTCCATCCACGGAGGCGTCGCCGGCCACTTCCTCCACGTTGTCGCTCCCTCGGCGGCGACGTCCACATCAGTAGGAGCTGCTGCTGCTTTAGCTCTCGCTCGCACTGCCGCTCTGCTCTTGCTCTCGGTCCCCTGCCTGGTCTGCTCTTGCTATTGCTCTCGCTCGCGCTTCTGCTCTCGCTCTTGCTCTTGCTTGCAATGCTGCTCCGATTTGGCTGCACTTCAATCGACTGAATCGACTTTTGGGTCAATCGATTTACAAGGGGTGGGCTCGCCGGGTGAAGGAAGAACCAGCCACAACAGGGAGGGGGGCTCGCCGGAGAGGTACCCCACTATCTATCTTAGGGTTCAGGATGGGGGCGGTGGTCGCCGGCGGTGGCTGGGCGTTGGCGGGGCGGTGGCGTGGGGATCGCCGGAGAAAAAGCTCGGCAGGGGGGGGGGGCTAGAGGGATGGCCGGGGCGCTGGTGGACTGTGGCGACTGATTCTCTGGGTGTTAATTCCCAGAAAATGGCCCTTGTGCTCACCAGCCCCAGGATAACTGTTAGCTGATGAGGCACCAACTTGATACAGAAAATCCAAGCAAAATACAAAATATGTAGTACAAGACCATTCTGGCCTATGAGTACAACAAATGGTTTCTAGTGGTTGATGGCGGAAGCGGGTTGTGAAACATTAGTATCTATGGGACTCCATTTCCCACGGGAACAGCTGACCTGGTTAACTCCTATCTTCGCGAGGCTGCTATCACCGTTGCGTGGGTTCCGGGGCTGTCAACACGGTCGCTCCTTTCCGTGCAAGAAATCTGGCCAAGACAATAGCTAGGGACAAGCCAGTGAGTACTTTGAATGTACTCGCAAACATTATGAAAACGAGTATAATCTGACAATGATGTGTTGAAAACTATTTTTTTACTCATGATGTCAGTCACAAGAATAAATCTCTGATGCATGTAAGTAGGTTATTATAAAAAATGCCATAACATAGCAGTATTAAAATTATGAAATAGACAACAAAGAAATGCCACAGTCAGGCATCTGAGCGACACCACAAAAAGGGCTTTAAAAGGAATACCACAGTCGGGCGTCTGAGCGACACCACATAAAGGGCTTTAAAAGAAATGCCACAGTCGGGCGTCTGAGTGACACCACATAAAGGGCTTTAGAAGAAATGCCACAGTCGGGCGTCTGAGCGACGCCACATAAAGGGCTTTAAAAGAAATGCCATAGTCGGGCGTCTGAGCGACACCACATAAAGGGCTTTAAAAGAAATGCCACAGTCGGGTGTCTGAGCGACACCAGCTAAAGGGCTTTAAAAGAAACAATCATAGTGAATATCTCGGAGGTAGAACCATCCCAGAGATACTCGATGATAACAATAATATCATGGGTTAGTCAACAATAATAATACTCATAATTATCACAAGTCACAAGTTGTGATTCAAGTCCTGGTTTAACATATTCACCTCCGAAGACCGACACTAAGACCGATACTTGACCCATCCCAGACTGAAATCCTTAACCATGGACACGGCTATTTGAATAGGTTTAATCTCTACAGAGGGTGTACTCTTTACCCACGAGTAACGGATTTCTTTTAGTCCATAGGGACTAATTCCGTTTACGGTCTTTTTGTTGAAAACACACCTAACATGCACACACCAGCTTAACTCACACGTGTCTGGAATCACCCACAACACCTGTCAAGCAAACTCTAAGTGGGGAGGCTACAACCTCGCGTAGCATGGGATCAAATTTATATCGCACGCTCTAAGGGGTGGCCTCCCCTCTCGGTCTCAACCGGAAACACCCATGCCCCCGGACCAGGTGGCCTGCCTACCAGCTACAACCGATATCTTCCACCCTGGCCTCTCTGTACGGTGTGTGCCAGAAAGAGGTTAACAACTTACTGAACCGTACTCTACTTGCTGTAGAGACGAGTGGTAGTATGAAACGAGTATGGGGGTTACTGGAACAAGACTCGATCTACGGTCGACTCAGGAGGTTTATAATCTTCCCTGCATGATTAGCATAACGAATATATTTCAACCAACAGAGTCACCGCTCATATTACCTTACCATGCCATACCAGACATAACTGTCCCGACGGAGACCGGCGACAAACTCATGCCTACCCAAGGCAGAGGTTTTCCCGGGCTCCTGCCGGTATGCATGCAAATTACATGAGGGTGATCATCATCACAAGTGTGTTCATTTCCAACAGCATGGAAATCACTAACATGCACCCATGCATATGATCATATCACATGAAATAACAAGTTTCTCCAAAGTGAGGTGATGTTATAAATGTGTCATCAAACACACAAAAATATTTATGCCGGGGTTCAGAATGCTTGCCTTCAATGTGTGGAAAGGCAGGGTGCATTTCAAACTCTTGAAATACTTCTCCTCTCTTCAAAAATCCTATTTTAGAAATATAAATGAATTAACACACAAAATAAAAACAGCACAAAAGTTGTTTTGAATTTTTTTTAAATAAAGCTTAAAATAAACTAGACAATATTAGAGAGAGGTAGGAAAAAGAATTAATTTATTTGGAGTTGTATTTAAAAAGATACGGCAGGTCAAAGTTTGATCAAAATCTGATATTTAAAATAAAACAGAAAAGAAAACGTTTCAAATAAAACGTGTACACGTCGAAAGCGTACTTCGGAAGTGCGCTTCCACTTAATCCTACGTGGACCGGCGCTGGGTCACTGACGGTGGGCCCGCCTAGCCCACTGGTCAGGTTTGACCGGCCACGCGCGTGTCGTTCCCCTCCGACCGAACAGAGGCGGAGCTCCGGCGAGGATTTGCCGGCGAACGGGGGCGTCCCTTGGAGATCTGAGGACATGGGTGTGCTCAGGGGGTCGAGACGAATCCGTGGGTACCCGCCATGGTCGCCGACGTGAACGGAGTCGCCGACGACGAGCTTTGCGGCGGAGAATGCATTCGGGTGGATAGTGAGTTTTGGGCTGCGGTGGTCTCCGGCCAAAATTGAGCGAGGGGTTGTGCTCGTGAGAGGAAGGGAGAGTTCTTGGTGGAGAGAGTGGAGAGGGAGAGGCACTGGTGGCGATGGAATCGGCCGGGGCTTGGCGGCGACCGAACTGGCCGGACTCGGGGAAGAAGGCCTTCCCTTGCTCGACTGCTGGCCAAGGCAACACTAGGAGGATCATATGAGGTTGCTCGAGGACTCGATTGAGCTCCGGGGCCCTTATATACGCGGTGGAGGTCGGTTCCAAGGCGGCCGGCGATAAGGACAACGGTGAACCGCCTCCCTGTAGCTTGGGCGACGTGGCGGCGACGAGCGCTAGAGGACGAGGCTGCGGATGAGCTCGCACTGTTCCAGGGGGCAGGTGGCAAGCCGAGGTGGCTTTGGCGGCGCCGACCGTGGCAGAGGCGCGCTGCGGACGCCGGCGTGCCGCCAAAAGCTCTATCGGCGGCGCTGTTGGCTGCCAGGGCGGCTTGGCGCGTTGCTGTGAGGAGGTTAGTGCGTGGCGTGGCGCTGCAGAGCGGGCCAAAACCAGGGGGGCCAGTGTGTCGGCTCGGGCGCGGCTCGTGCAATATGCGCGCTCTGGGCGCGTCCAGTGCACGCACGGAAGGTGTTCGATACAATGTCGTGGCATGCTACAGGTCACAGGTGAGGTTGGCGAGCAACAGGACTAGGTTAGAGATAGAGGGAAACTCAAGGGACAAGGTGGTTTGGTCAGCAGACCAAGTTCACAATGCCAACAACAACTCATGTCAAATCTGGTCATGCTCTCAAGGTGTTTGACAAAATGCCACAGGTACTTAGGCTTTTCTTGGAGGGGCCAAAACTACCAGTTCAGTGTCTCTTTGGATGCACAAGAGGGTGGTGAGGTTAGTTGATGAAAAGCACAAACTTGCTAGTGCAAGTTTTGCAGAACTTCAAATCTGGACAGAAGGTGAATGGCATTATTTCATGAACCAAAAATATGCCAATGGTTGCATGCTCCTGGACTTAGGGGTTTAGCATGGAGGACTACAAGTAGGAGAAAGAATCAAGGGCCAAAGAGCAAGCAATAATATGGATGCTGTACAAACCATCAAGTTGGACCAGAATGAAGATGAGGTTGATTCACTCAAAATTTTCAAAGAACATCCCTGGATTTTTGCATTTAATGGAATCATATGCCGCTACTGACATCCCATAATTTTGGTGGAAGCTAGAAAGAAATATTTAAATGAGTTGTAGTGCAAAATTGTCCACTGGACCAGAGAAGAAAAACATGTGTAGCACTCAAAATATGAAATGAATAAAATATATTATTGCACAAAAGTGATTTAGAGACATCACATGACATCTCCAAATTTGGTTGGATTTTTAGTTAAATTTATCAACAGGTTGTAGTACAAAAAGAGCTCCAAAATTTAAAACAAGTCATTTTAATGAATATAGCTCAAGGTGAAATAAATTAATAAATAAACCTACTGATTATGAAATGTTTTTAAAGAGAGGGCATAAAAGTCCAATATGTTTTGGAAGAATTCACTTGGGAAAAATTCCTTAATATGGAAGGAAAAGTTTTGAAATCAACAGAGATATACTTGCAGGCAAATTTTTTAAATTCTTGGCAAAATTTTAGTAACTAAAACCTGGTTAAATTTTGGGGTGTTACAATTACTACCCCCCTAAAAAAATCTCGTCCTCGAGATTTGCTAAGAGCCGTTGTGAAAAACAAATGCTCCATATATGCTCGAGCGGTTGTGAGTCTGCTGCCATGGTGCTGCGTAAATAAAAGTAATCCATGTAGTGAGGGGATGAACGGTGCAGCAATTCAGGGGAAAGAAATCTCATTCGAGGATTTTTTGCGGTTACACAAGTTATTCACGAAAAAAACTAGTCATACTAGTAGAAACTAAATACATGACTCGTCGCACAAATTCGAGGTGCCATGCGCAAATTACAACGTAATAATAAATGCTGCAAAAACAAACACAGCAGTGACATCTAAAATGAAAATGGTAACTGGACGGGGTCCCGATAAAATGTCTCTGGTAAAGGGATACACTCCTCTTCTATCGGAGGAAGTGGATTGACCAGTCGATGTATGCGTCTCTCCGGGTCGGGCCTCAGTGGTCTACCGATGGTGATATGAGGATTTAAATCAGCGAGACTCTGGAGATAATCCATCACTCGCTGGTTCAAATGCTCTTGAGCGATGATGTACTGGATTAGGTTGGCCAGTACTGGGTCTCTCTCAATCCGTCCACCGGGAAAAGATGTTACTCCTCCGGGTGCTGCACGACTCGGAAAGTAATAATATCCTCGTTCGCGGGCATAGGGTACTGCGGATCGAAGGCGAGCAATCGCTTCTTTCGCAGCAGCTTCTATGGCCAGGTGTGGGGTTGGCATAGATTCCCCCACGAAGGAAACTTCTATTGATCTTGATTTGAGTCTACGGGAGGGATGTGTACTGCTGCCCAATATTCCGAGGTGGAAAAAGTGATTCTCAATTTGAACAGCTCGTACTGGGGTGGCTGGGTAGAACCCATGGTACTGCAGGTAAAGTCCCGCAATATTTTGACAAAGCTACCTGGGGTTGCATCTGGGGTTCTCCGATAAATACTGGGGCTCGACATGACAGGAAAAGGTTGTGAGGGTGGTGCACAAGGTGTGGGGTGCTTGGTAAGGTCACGAGGTGGCCTTTATATAGCAATGGAGCTGGGTCATTTTTACTGTGGTGAAAGGTAATAAATTTACCAGCTTAGCTCCAAAGGTCGGGTCAGTGTCAGAGATACACATATCTCATAAAGAGACGTGTTACTATGGTTGTCGTCGGGGTTGGTTTTGGTAGCTGTGCCCGGAAAATATGCAACTATGCGCTGACAAAATACGCAAGGCTACTATTAAAACAGAGGCACAACGACGGGCTGCGTTTACATACAAGGTCGCATGATTACAAAGCGAGGATACATTGAGACTCGGTACTACTCGTACGACTTAGTCTACCTCGTTTACGTCTAAACGGGCGTGCCTGGTGGATGACGAGGCTTCTCCACGTGTCTCACTGCTGGGATTAGTCGGATATGGCGGAGGAACTACAGGGTCGAGGTAGCGATGATGACCATCACGGGGATTGTTAGCCACAATCCCGTTGGAGTGTGTTCCCAAAAGGCGTCGAAGCACTTCTGGGGTCATCACAATATCTTGGATGATGGCTGGGGCTGACCTCAGGGTTTCGATCGGGTGTCCGAACAGCATGACTGGGTTGCCGGTGTCAGGCTCGTCTTCTCTTCTTGCTGGGGCTCGACGAACCAGCTCTCCTCGAGCTGCGATCAGATCAATGGTGATCTGGTCGAACAGTGCCTCCAGTGCACTTACATAGCGCACTAGGTGCAACAATGCGGGATCAGTCTCGTGATCTCCGTTGGCAACTTGGGGTGGTCTACCATACCCTTCGCGCCTGGGGTAGTAGTAGAATGAGCGACAGTTAACTCTGGGCGACAACTGCCGAAGTTGAACTATAGCCTCTCGAGCAGCTAGCTGGACGGCTTGTGGCTCGAAGGAAGTTGTTCTTCCAGTGAATCTGTAGGGGCGTTCTGGAGATAGACCCCTACCGTAGATGTGCACAGTGGCCCAAAATTGACGGCTTTCACCGCCCATGGGTCCTTGGTACAGAACATACTCTGGGGGCTCTTCTAATGCGTAGGCACAACGGGTGAGGTTTGCGAGTATGGTCACAAAACCTCCAAGATTGGTTGATGTGGTCTCATTGTGAACGACGGGGCCTGGCATTATGGCTCTGTTTGGGTAGAGGCTGTGCTGGGTTGGGGCTAGCGTGCCCTTTTTATAGAAAAAGGGGATGGAGTCTTCCTTCGCACGCTTGTGAAGTAGACATCTTGGGCGCTGGTTACTGGCGCGCGATTGACAGGCTAGGTTGATAGGTTGGGCACCGACTGCCAAAAGTGTCGGGGTCACTGTGTGGCTATCTTGCACGAGAAGCTCGGCTGGGGTTTGGTTAAGGTTTGGTGGGTTGGTTGCCTAAGTTTTCTGACCTGGCTAAGATAGGATTAGCCAATGGTTAGCCTGGCTCTGATACCAAGTCTGTGGCGACCGATTCTCCGGGTGTTAATTCCCAGAAAATGGCCCTTGTGCTCACCAGCCCCAGGATAACTGTTAGCTGATGAGGCACCAACTTGATACAGAAAATCCAAGCAAAATACAAATATGTAGTACAAGACCATTCTGGCCTATGAGTACAACAAATGGTTTCTAGTGGTTGATGGCGGAAGCGGGTTGTGAAACATCAGTATCTATGGAACTCCATTTCCCACGGGAACAACTGACCAGGTTAACTCCTATCTTCGCGAGGCTGCTATCAACGTTGCGTGGGTTCCAGGGCTGTCAACACGGTCGCTCCTTTCCGCGCAAGAAATCTGGCCAAGACAATAGCCAGGGACAAGCCAGTGAGTACTTTGGATGTACTCGCAAACATTATGAAAACGGGTATAATCTGACAATGATGTGCTGAAAAATATTTTTTTACTCATGACGTGAGTCACAAAAATAAATCTCTGATGTATGTAAGTAGGTTATTATAAAAATGCCATAACATAGCAGTATTAAAATTATGTAATAGGCAACAAAGAAATGCCACAGTCGGGCGTCTGAGTGACACCACATAAAGGGATTTAAAAGGAATACCACAGTCGGGCGTCTGAGCAACACCACATAAAGGGCTTTAAAAGAAATGCCACAGTCGGGCGTCTGAGCGACACCACATAAAGGGCTTTAGAAGAAATGCCACAGTCGGGCGTTTGAGCAACACCACATAAAGGGCTTTAAAAGAAATGCCACAGTCGGGCGTCTGAGCGACACCACATAAAGGGCTTTAAAAGAAATGTCACAGTCGGGCGTGTGAGCGACACCACCTAAAGGGCTTTAAAAGAAACAATCATAGTGAATATCCCGGAGGTAGAACCATCCCAGAGATACTCGATGATAACAATAATATCATGGGTTAGTCAACAATAATAATACTCATAATTATCACAAGTCACAAGTTGTGATTCCAGTCCTGGTTTAACATATTCACCTCCGAAGACCGACACTAAGACCGACACTTGACCCATCCCAGACTAAAATCCTTAACCATGGACACGGCTATTCGAATAGGTTTAATCTATGCAGAGGGTGTACTCTTTACGCACGAGTAATGGATTTCCTTTAGTCCATAGGGACTAATTCCGTCTATGGTCTTTTTGTTGAAAACACACCTAACTTGCACACACCAGCTTAACTCACACGTGTCTGGAATCACCCACGACACCTGTCAAGCAAACTCTAAGTGGGGAGGCTACAACCTCGCGTAGCATGGGATCAAATTTATATCGCGCGCTCTAAGGGGTGGCCTCCCCTCTCGGTCTCAACCGGAAACACCCATGCCCCCGGACCAGGTGGCCTACCTACCAGCTACAACCGGTATATTCCACCCTGGCCTCTCTGTATGGTGTGTGCTAGAAAGAGGTTAACAACTTACTGAACCGTACTCTACTTGCTGTAGAGATGAGTGATAGTACGAAACGAGTATGGGGGTTACTGGAACAAGACTCGATCTACGGTCGACTCAGGAGGTTTATAATCTTCCCTGCATGATTAGCATAACGAATATATTTCAACCAACAGAGTCACCGCTCATATTACCTTACCATGCCATACCAGACATAACCGTCCCGACGGAGACCGGCGACAAACTCATGCCTACCCAAGGTAGAGGTTTTCCCGGGCTCCTGCCGGTATGCATGCAAAGTACATGAGGGTGATCATCATCACAAGTGTGTTCATTTCCAACAGCATGGAAATCACTAACATGCACCCATGCATATGATCATATCACATGAAATAACAAGTTTCTCCAAAGTGAGGTGATGTTATAAACGTGTCATCAAACACACAAAAATATTTATGCCGGGGTTCAGAATGCTTGCCTTCAATGTGTGGAAAGGCAGGGTGCATTTGAAACTCTTGAAATACTTCTCCTCTCTTCAAAAAACCTATTTTAGAAATATAAATGAATTAACACACAAAATAAAAACAACACAAAAGTTGTTTTGAATTTTTTTTCAAATAAATCTTAAAATAAACTAGACAATATTAGAGAGAGGTAGGAAAAAGAATTATTTTATTAGGAGTTGTATTTAAAAAGATACGGTAGGTCAAAGTTTGGTCAAAATCTGATATTTAAAAATAAAACAGAAAAGAAAACGTTTCAAATAAAACGTGTACACGTCGAAAGCATACTTAGGAAGTGCGCTTCCACTTAATCCTGCGTGGACCGGCGCTGGGTCACTAACGATGGGCCCGCCTAGCCCACTGGTCAGGTTTGACCGGCCACGCGCGCGTCGTTCCCCTCCGACCGAACAGAGGCGGAGCTCCGGCGAGGATTTGCCGACGAACGGGGGCGTCCCTTGGAGATCTGAGGACATGGGTGTGCTCAGGGGGTCGAGACGAATCCGTGGGTACCCGTCATGGTCGCCGACCTGAACGGAGTCGCCGGCGACGAGCTTTGCGGCGGAGAGTGCATTCGGGTGGATAGTGAGTTTGGGGCTGCGGTGGTCTCCGGCCAAAATTGAGCGAGGGGTTGTGCTCGCGAGAGGAAGGGAGAGTTCTTGGTGGAGAGAGTGGAGAGGGAGAGGCACTGGTGGTGATGGAATCGGCCGGGGCTTGGCGGCGACCGAACCGGCAGGACTCGGGGAAGAAGGCCTTCCCTTGCTCGACTACTGACCAAGGCAACACTAGGATGATCATATGAGATTGCTCGAGGACTCGATTGAGCTATGGGGCCCTTATATACGCGGTGGAGGTCGGTTCCGAGGCGGCCGACGATAAGGACGACGGCGAACCGCCTCCCTGTAGCTTGGGCGACATGGCGGCGACGAGCGCTAGAGGACGAGGCTGCGGATGAGCTCGCACTGTTCCAGGGGGCAGGTGGCAAGCCGGGGTGGCTTTGGCGGCGCCGACCGTGGCAGAGGCGCGCTGCGGACGCCGGCGTGCCACCAAAAGCTCTGTCGGCGGCGCTGTTGGCTGCCAGGGCGGCTTGGCGCGTTGCTGTGAGGAGGTTAGTGCGTGGCGTGGTGCTCCAGAGCGGGCCAAAACTAAGGGGCCAGTGTGTCAGCTCGGGCGCGGCTCGTGCAATACGCGCGCTCTGGGTGCGTCCAGTGCATGCACGGAAGGTGTTCGATACAATGTCGTGGCATGCTACAGGTCACAAGTGAGGTTGGCGAGCAACAGGACTAGCTTAGAGATAGAGGGAAACTCAAGGGACAAGGTGGTTTGGTTAGGAGACCAAGTTCACAATGCCAACAACAACTCATGTCAAATCTGGTCATGCTCTCAAGGTGTTTGACAAAATGCCACAGGTACTTAGGCTTTTCTTGGAGGGGCCAAAACTACCAGTTCAGTGTCTCTTTGGATGCACAAGAGGGTGGTGAGGTTAGTTGATGAAAAGCACAAACTTGCTAGTGCAAGTTCTACAGAACTTCAAATCTGGACAGAAGGTGAATGGCATTATTTCATGAACCAAAAATATGCCAATGGTTGCATGCTCCTGGACTTAGGGGTTTAGCATGGAGGACTACAAGTAGGAGAAAGAATCAAGGGCCAAAGAGCAAGCAATAATATGGATGCTATACAAACCATCAAGTTGGACCAGAATGAAGATGAGGTTGATTCACTCAAACTTTTCAAAGAACATCCCTGGATTTTTGCATATAATGGAATCATATGCTGATACTGACATCCCATAATTTTGGTGGAAGCTAGAAAGAAATATTTAAATGAGTTGTAGTGCAAAATTGTCCACTGGACCAGAGAAGAAAAACATGTGTAGCACTCAAAATATGAAATGAATAAAATATATTATTGCACAAAAGTGACTTAGAGACATCACATGACATCTCCAAATTTTGTTGGATTTTTAGTTAAATTTATCAACAGGTTGTAGTACAAAAAGAGCTCCAAAATTTAAAGCAAGTCATTTTAATGAATATAGCTCAGGGTGAAATAAATTAATAAATACACCTACTGATTAGGAAATGTTTTTAATCAGAGGGCATAAAAGTCCAATATGTTTTGGAAGAATTCACTTGGGAAAAATTCCTTAATATGAAAGGAAAAGTTTTGAAATCAACAGAGATATACTTGCAGGCAAAAATTTTATATTCTTGGCAAAATTTTAGTAACTAAAATCTGGTTAAATTTTGGGGTGTTACACGGACCGGTGGTGGGGAGTGTTTTCGGGGCGGGCAGGGTGGCGCACCACCGGCCACGGGCGGCGGGGGGGCTGCTGTTTGGCCGATGGTGGCTGGCGGCTCAGGGGGGGGTGGAGGTTGAAGATGAACCACAGGCCCTTGATTTCGTATCCAACGGCTGCAAAATCAACTGAACAGAGATGAAAAAGTCAGTCGACCGACGTGTAGCCTCACCTTGATAATGCGTTCAGTTTCGACAGCAAAATTCAGTTTCGACAGCAAAATTCAGTTTGGAAAGTTATGTTCAGTTTCAACAGTTAAGTTCAGTTTCGACAGTTAAGTTCAGAGATGAGCGGCTGATGTATTTTACATCTAGAACTTTGTGGTTATGTATTTACGTCATGTATTGGAGATGCTATTAGAATTCCACTCAGGTTAATATTGTTCGTTGTCTCTCTTATTCTGCTTCAGCCTCGACGTCGTACAACTCACCGGAGCTGCTCCAACGACGAAACCCTCCATCACAGCGGAGCAGTACCTCGGGCTCCATATCCGGACGCCTAAGATCTGCTTCCCCTCGTCCGACAGCAAAGTCAGCCGGAGCATCCTCACCGGCCAACCCAATCACGCTGAGATCGACATGGCTTCGCCAAACAGGTTGTAAACCTTGTTGCATCTCTTTTTTACTCTACATGTTATATATATAGTCCACTGAGCACACAGATTTGTTGCTTTAGTGTCTCCTTGAGACAAAAAACGTAGGAACTTTAATTTTCACTTGTCCTCCTTTTCAAATTCCTATTCATGAAGCACAAGACTAAGAGATAGTAGCATAATAGCATTATAACCGTACATTTTCTTGTGGTTTGACTTAATCTCACCATGCTTCTTTGCATCCTGTGATCTTCCAATTGTTGTGAATCAAACACACAGATTGGCAGAAATCCTGTGTTTTTAAATTCTCTGTTTTGCACGTGCATTCCTATCCTATTCCTGTCTATTTCCTATCCCTGCATTGTTGGAATCCTCCAATTCAAACGAGCCCTTAAAGAATTACTTCTCTTACAGATAGTTGTCAAAGAAAACCTTGCGTGGTTTGTCCCGGTCCTGCTGCGCTGTCATCCACCCCAGCTCAGCTGCTCCAACGACAGAAGGGTCCAACAGAGTAGGGATCTGGCCTCCAAACTGTCTTTCGCCGCCTCAGATTGTCTTCTTCGCCGCTGGCAGCCATGAAAACTGCATTACCATCATCAACCGAGCAGATGACCTCGAGGACTACACGGGTCCGCAAGAGAGGTCGCACTCTTTCGTGTCTGCTTACGTCATGCATCGCTTAATATTACATGCTACTTTATCATCCTGTTCACCAATTAGACTCTGAGTCAGCTCCAAACTAATGGTCAAACTTGAGTTTTTAAATGGTGGTGGGGTACATATCGGGGCCGCTATCAATAGTATCTATCGACTATCTGGTTAATCTCCGGTGTCTACTATGAGTTTCATGTTGGGTGGGACACAAACAGTAAAGAAGCCATTATCTGTATTTATTAACTGAAGCCATTATCTGCCTGCTATTATTGGTTTTGGGTCTATCCACAGGTTGCTACCATCACTCTGGATTTCTGCATGCACTCCTTACATAATCTCACTATGTTTTATTCCTATGCATGACAGTTATTGTAAACAATGGAACTGAACATGTAGAGCAGAAGAGGCGAGCCTTGTGTGGCAATATAATTTCATGCAGATGTCGCTCCATGGTAGGCGCAAAGGCAGTCCCCCCTCCACGCATTTCGGATTGTAATCGAGAGGAAGATATTTGTTCTGAGGGGGATTCAGAAGGAGAAGATAACTCCTATTTACCCCCTGAGGTCTTCGCTCTAACTTGGCATGCTGATGTTGGTTATATCATGCATATGGTGTCTTGCATTGCTTACTTTATACATCAAGTATGTCATCTGCTTAGTTTAGACATCCTTTGTGCGAATGCCATCTGTTTAGTTTGTTCATCGTTTATGTGAATTATGCAACGCCACCTTGTTTAGCCAGGCATCTTATATGTGAATTTTGCAATGCCATCCTGCTTAGCCAGTCATCTTATTTGTAAATTATATCAGGCCATCTTTTTTCGTTACATATTACATTCGTCAACAATGTTAGTACATTCAACTGCTCTTCGTGTGCATCAGCCATTTGACACGGTGATGGCAAATTCTGGAGTGAAACAAGGTCTTCTGAGCAGACTATGCTATCTGACGAAGCGCATATCTTGCTGGTTACGGATAGCTCCTCAGAGGAGGATTCAGAGACAGATAACCAGTCCTATCCCCCCCCCCCGAGGTGTATGCTCTAACTTGGCAGGGTTATGTTTCTCATATCGTGCGTATGGTGTCTCGCATTAGTATGCCATTTGATTAGTTTAGACATGCTTTGTGTGAATGCCACCTGTTCAGTGTCTAATTACCATATATGTGAATTATGCATTGCCATCTTGTTGCAAGACATTATGTATGTGAATTATACAATGCTATCTTGTTGCAAAGGCATTATATATGTGCATTATGCAATGCCATGCTGTTTAGCCAATCATCATGTATGTGAATTATATCATGCTATCATTTTTTTGTATTACGTGTTCCATTTGTCGACAACGTTTGTATATTCAACTACTCTTTCTGTGCATCAGCCATTTGAAGCGGTGATGGAAGTATCTGGAGTGAAAACAAAGTATTCAGAGCAGACAATGCTACCTACTGAAGCAGACATCTTGCTGGCTATAGAGAGCTCCTTAGAGGAGGATTCAGAGACTGATGACCAGTCCTATTTCCCCCCTGAGGTCTATGCTCAAACTTGGCAGGGTTATATTACCCATGTCATGCATGTTGTCTTGCATTGCTTAGGTTTTACATCATATATAAATTTCCATCTGCTTACTTGCTTACTGTATAAATCATATATTTGAATTATATCATGCCATCATGTTTACATAGTACGTATACATCATCTATCTGAATTATGGCATGGCAACCCATTTAATAAAGACATCATGTAGTTATATCATCTCATCCTGTTTAGTATTTACAGTCATCATATTTAGAATTATGGCATTCTATCCATGAATGTATGTGAATTATGGCATGCCAACCTATTTAATAAACACATTATATAGTTATGTCATGTCATCCTGTTTACATAGTCTCATATTTTGAACTATGTCTTTCCATCTTTTTTAGTTAGCCATCATAATGTGCAATTGTGTCATGCTATCCTGTTTACTTAGCCATCATATATGTGAAATTGTGTCATGCTATCCTGTTTGGTTAGACAACATAAATATGAATTATTTCATGCCCTCTTTTATTCCCCACTATCCATTGCACCTGTCTATCATACAATGTCTATACTTTCAATTACTTTTCTCGTTTATCAGCCATTTGAATTGGAGAGCGTGATGGCAGTATCTAAGGGAGTAACAACACGGTCTTCAGAAAAGATAGCGCTACCAGTTGATGCAGATAGAAGCACGGTTGTACTTGCCCAAGGACCAGATCCACCACACATAACCCAGACTCTCGCAGATTGTACCCCTACCCAGTTGGACAGAGAACCAGCTACACCCCTTTTAACCCCAACCTTGGCAGATAGTAACCCAGTTCCAGTTGACACAGCACCTCTCCACCACAGAGCACCCAAACACGAGCGGTTAGTAAGGGAACTGCAGTGCCCAAAGCACAAGGACCACCACTCTGAATCCCAACTCAACGCTTAAAGGAGAAGAAGATTTGTTCTCAGGTCAGGTTCTGTAGCTATGGTTCATACTCCTTTGCTCTTGCATTACTGTATTTACTCATACCAACTATTTTCAAATTTGAAGGATGGAATTGAAACTCCAATGGCGCAACAGGTATGTTTTAAACCTGTTTCTTTAACTGGTTTGCTGTTGTAACCTGCTCTATGTTGATTTCAGTTTCAATTGAATAAACAGTTATGTTCTCATATCATGCACATTACAAGTGTTGTTATTGCTCTATAGTTACCCACACTTATATTTTGTCTATTCTTCTTTGTCTTGAACAAATATTATTTGAACTGTGTCTCTATCTTGATTTGGCAACAAAAACTAGAATGATATAGACCATAAAGTGACCATGGCACATAGATATATGTTTGTTTCATGCTGTTATCCTGTCCACTTTACTACTGAACTCATTTACCAAAATGAGTTTCATATACAACATGGTAAACATGTGATGTGTCTGCTTGTTTCTCTTTTAGAATGCGGACAAAATATTGGAGAACAATACCGCGTTATCCAATGGTAAAGGAAGTAATGCAGATAAGGTTCAAGATTGTGAGACATCCCTGTTGGTCTCCAAGAAAGCTGATAAAAACTATCTTGACGGCAGTGAGGGAACCCAAAAGTCCTATCTTGATGTAATGTTCGAGTTACTGGCCACTACTGCTGGCACAAGCTCTTCGAACTCGCTGCCTGAATCAGTTCGTCTTCTTGAGTCTCAACTTCAAGTTGAAAGACATCGATCAGATGTGCTATGACAGGAAGCTGAAGGACTGAGGAAGTCCCTGCAGAATTCAGATGCATATTTTCTGGTGCAACAGCAAGCGCTGGAGGATTTAAGCGCCAAACAAGAGAAAGTTAATAAGCTTGCTAAGCATCTTGCCAGCATTATGGGTACCCGGGATATTGTTTCTTGAGATCTTTTGAAGTGGTTTCAGTTCTGGATTTGTTTTGCTGCGGTGTTTATTTGCGCTGGTCGCCAACTTTGACAACTAGTGTATATGATATGCTGCTTTGTTCCCTATATTTGCACTCGTGGCGAACTTTGCTTCCCAGTGGATGTAATATGTGTAGCAACCGTGATAGCCTAGCATAAGTTGCTTGCTTATTTATTTCCTTGTTGTCTTGTTTATTTGTTTGCTTGTAGTCAGTGCAGTTCTTTTTAAAACTAGGCCACAATAACCATGGGCTATTATTTACTGTAGTGACACTGGGCCTCCTACGGGCCGTAGAAACAGCGGGCCTTCTACGGGCCGTAGAAATAGTAGGCCTTCTACGGGCCGTAGAAACAATGGGCCTTCTACGGGCCGATCATCAATGGGCCTTATATGGGTCATATGACCATAACGGGCCATCGTTAATAGGCCGTATTTGAAGATGCTATGAAAATGTCCCAACGTATTAACGGACCACAAACGGGCCGATGTAACCACAGGCTGAATTTGGCCCAAAAGCTGAAAATGACAGTAACGGGGCGTAAGTAAACGAATGCTGGAAATGAGCCCAAGAATAAATGGGCTCTGAGAAGGCCGAAAGATAACATTTGCTGGAAACGGCCCAACTGAATAATGGGCCCTTAATGGGTATAAAGTGATATACTGTTCATTACGGGCCAGTTTCACCACGGGCCGTTAGTGGGTGTAAAGTGATACACTGTTCATTGCGGGCCAGTTTCACCACGGGCCGTTAATAGGCCAAGAGTTACATAGGGCCTCATATGGGCCGAAAGACGTCATGGGCCATACATGGGCCAGAAGTGAAAACGGGCTGGAATCATATTGGATGGCCCAGATGACGCTACTGGGCCTAATTCGGATACGGGGTAACGAGCCTTGGGTTAGCAGGCTGTAAATGGGCTATATGCGAACATGCCGTTAACAGGCTTTCCATGGGCCGGCCCGCCACCTTTTGACAAAGTCAAACGGGCCAGCCTTTTCACACGAATGGGCCTCTGTTGGGCCGTGCCACATGTCGACATATCATAGGCGCCTTCTGTCCAATGAGTGGATGACATCTGTCCCAACGGTGAGCCGACACGTGTTTCCTCCAGCCAATGATGATTTTACACGTGGAAAATCCTCATTGGTCGGGGCTGTTAACGGGTTATCGGATCCAAAACCCGACCCGATAGCTTAACGGCGTTCCGTTACGGTGGATGCCACGTGTCGGTCACCCTTGACGAAAGCAGTTCTGTGACGCACGATTTATCGTCATGGAAGTGGACACTTCCGTGATGATAATTTTGGTAATATCATTGAACACTTCTACGACAACGCAGGTATGACTATATTGATTCTGTCATAAATTTGTCATGGATGTACATGTATGATAAAAAACGCGACCTAGTGTGACAAACAGGTATCATCACGGAAGTGTATTCTTTTTGTAGTGATGTCCATTACCAAAATCGGTCTCACTGAGTTTGAGCAATCGGTACTACCGAGATTACAATACAAACTCTCTCGTTAGCTTATTGCCAACATCGGTCCCACCGAGTTTGTGTAATCGGTCTCATCGAGTTTGCCTGACCAACTCTCTGGTTAGCTTATTACCAAAATCGGTCCCACCGAGTTTGTGTAATTGGTCTCACCGAGATTATGTTATGCCCTAACCCTAACCATATCGGTCCTACTGAATTGCATGTCGGTCCCACCGAAAATCCTAACGGTCACTAGGTTTACTAAATCGGTCTGACTGAGTTTGTTGATTCGGTCCCACCAAGATTGGTAAGTTGTGTGTAACGGTTAGATTTTGTGTGGAGGCTATATATACCCCTCCACCTCCTCTTCATTCGTGGAGAGATCCATCAGAACAAACCTACACTTCCAGCATCCATTTTCTGAGAGAGAACTACCTACTCATGTGTTGAGGCCAAGATATTCCATTCCTACCATATGAATCTTGATCTCTAGCCTTCCCCAAGTTGCTTTCCACTCAAATCTTCTTTCCACCAAATCCAAATCCTGTGAGAGAGAGTTGAGTGTTGGGAGACTATCATTTGAAGCACAAGAGCAAGGAGTTCATCATCAACGCACCATTTGTTACTTCTTGGAGAGTGGTGTCTCCTAGATTGGCTAGGTGTCACTCGGGAGCCTCCAACCAGATTGTGGAGTTGAACCAAGGAGTTTGTAAGGGCAAGGAGATCGCCTACTTCGTGAAGATCTACCGCTAGTGAGGCAAGTCCTTCGTGGGCGACGTCCATGGTGGGATAGACAAGGTTGCTTCTTCATGGAACCTTCATGGGTGGAGCCCTCCGTGGACTCGCGCAGCCGTTACCCTTCATGGGTTGAAGTCTCCATCAACGTGGATGTATGATAGCACCACCTATCAGAACCATGACAAAAACATCCGTGTCTCCAATTGTGTTTGAATCCTCCAATCCCTTCCCTTTACATTCTTGCAAGTTGCATGCTTTACTCTCCGCTGCTCATATACTCTTTGCATGCTTGCTTGTTATGTATTGTGAGTGTTAAACTTGTGCCTAAACTCCACTCCAACTTAAAGAAGTTAAAAACTGCTACTTTGGGCACCTAGTGTCTAATTACCCCCCTCTAGACACCTCTTCCTGATCCCTTTCAATTGGTATCAGAGCTAATGGTCTCCATTGCTTTGGTTTAAACACCATTGGAGGAAGATGGATGAGTCTACTATTGGGAGTCTTAGACATAGAGTGCCTATACTTGATGGAGAGTATTTTCATGAGTGAAAAAACGATATGCTTGTGATTTTCAATCATTATCATTTGAACAAGTACATTGCTAGCCCTTGGGCACCTCATCATGATCCTATGCATCCTACCCTTGATGAGTCAATCGACATGATTAGGAATCTTAGAACTGTTAATCTTATCACTAGAGGCTTGCCTAGAAACTTGATTAGAAACTTGCCTACTCTTGAGTGTGCCTACACTATATGGAAATTTCTTGAGGAACGCTTTCCAAATTATTCCTTGAAAAATCTAGATGAAATTATCCATAAGTCTATTATCTTGAGTAAGATGAATACTAGTGATCCTACGTTCGGTGATTGTCTATTTGAACTCACAAACCTTATGCGTGCCAAAGGAGATGTTGGAATTATTGGTGCTATTATTTCTGAAGCTATAAAAATTCGTAAGCAAGATCATTGTCAAACTCACTCTAACGAATTACCCTCTCTAGGATTTGATCCACCACATGACGATGTTGAACATGGATACTAAGATGAGGATGATGATAGTGACTTCGATCTTGATGATGCAATGAGACATTTTGGTCTTATGGAAAATCTTCGGGGATATATGGCAGGAGGAAAGGAATGGGTTCTTGATAGTGGATGTACCGATCGCATGACCAGAGATAAAGACATGTTTCGTGAGCTTGCTGAAAACGATGGTCCTCGAAAGTATGTCACTTTCGGTGAAAACTCAAACGGTAAGGTGGTTGGCCTCGGTAAGTTGGCCATCTCACATGATAGCTCCATCCAAAATGTTATGCTCGTTGAATCTCTTGGCTACAACTTACTTTTAGTATCTAGACTTGCTGATTTCGGTTTCAATGTCCTATTTACGAAGTAGATTGCCTAGTGTTTCATAGAGATTATCATAAAATGGTCTTTACCGGTGTTCGTAGAGGTGATCTTTACATTGTTGACCTCACAAAAAAGGCTCAATCTAGAACTTGCTTTATTGCTAAATCTTCTAAAGGTTGGTTATGGCATAGACGATTAGGTCATGTTGGTATGCGAAACCTTGATAAGCTTATTAAAGGAAATCATATCCTTGGAGTTAACGATGTCATATTTGATAAGGATAGACTTTGCAGCACTTGTCAAGCAGGTAAATAGGTTGGAGGAAGGCATCCCGTGAAGAACATCATGACCACAAGGAGGCCACTCGAGCTACTTCACATGGATCTTTTTGGTCCCAAAGCTTACAAGAGTCTCGGTGGAAATTCTTTTGGTCTAGTTATAGTTGATGATTTTTCAAGATTTACGTGGGTGTTCTTTCTCGATGATAAATCGTAGGTTCAAAAGATCTTCAAAAACTTCTCTAGGAAGGCCCAAAATCAATTTGAAGTGAAGATCAAGAAGGTTCGCAGCGACAATGGAACGGAGTTCAAGAATGCAAATGTGGACACCTTTCTTGACGACGAAGGGATTTAACACGAGTTCTCGGCTACGTACACACCTAAAAAAATGGAGTTGGTGAGAGGAAGAACTGGACGCTCATCGAAATGGCGAGAACGATGCTTGATGAGTACAAGACGCCAAAGCAATTTTGGGCGGAAGCGGTTGAGACAGCTTGTCATGCAACAAATCGCTTGTATCTTCACAAGCTACTCGGCAAGACGGCATACGAGCTCCTCACCGGTAACAAACCCAAGTTGGATACTTTCGAGTATTCGGCTCAAAGTGCTACATTCTTGATAAGCATCGTCGTTCTAAATTTGCTCCTAAGTCTCATGAAGGTTTCCTACTTGGTTATGGCTCAAACTCTCACACATACCGTGTCTACAACAATTTCACCCGAAAGGTTGAAGAAACGGTAGATGTGAAGTTTGATGAATCTAACGGCTCGCAAGTAGAGCAATTGCCAATTGATGTAGGAGACAAAGATCCATCGGAAGCAATCCAAGACTTGTCTATTGGCAAGATTCGCCCAACGGAGGTGAAGGAGAGTACCTCGTCCGTCCAAGTGGAAGCTTCTACCTCACGACAAGGTGAACCAAGAGTTGATACGGAAGCATCCACAAGTGGGACACACCAAGATGAAGAAAACGAGGAAGTGCATCAAGATGAACGTCAACAACCTCCTTCTCCACCATGACAAGAGAACGACAACGCCAACAATGAAGAAGGCCAAGAAGAAGAACAAGATGAAGAAGATGTTCAACCAAGACCCAAGCAAAAGCTTTCACGAGTTCGAGCAAGAATTGCTAAAGACCACCCCGTCGAGCAAATCTACAATGATATCCAAACCGGGAGAATCACTCGCTCTAAAACTCGTTTAGCTAACTTTTGTGAAAACTATTCATTCATCTCTAGCATTGAACCTATGAAGGTTGAAGAAGCTTTGGAAGATCCGGATTGGATAAATGCCATGCATGAAGAGCTACACAACTTTGAGAGAAACCAAGTGTGCACATTGGTTGAGAAGCCCGACAACAACCACAACATCATCTGTACCAAATGGGGGTTTCACAACAAGCAAGATGAAGATGGACAATTAGTTCGCAACAAAGCACGTCTCGTCGCCCAAGGCTACACACAAGTCGAAGGTATGGACTATGGTGAGACTTATGCTCCCGTTGCTAGACTTGAGTCCATTCGCATCTTACTTGCCTATGCTAATCACCATGATATCACCTTATACCAAATGGACATTAAAAGTGCTTTTCGAAATGGTGAAATAGAGGAGGAAGTTTATGTTAAGCAACCTCCCGGCTTTGTCAATCCTAAGAAACCAAATCATGTTTACAAACTTCACAAAGCTCTTTATGGTCTTAAACAAGCTCCTAGAGCGTGGTATAAATGCTTGACCAAGTTCCTTATTGAAAAAGGCTTTGAAATTGGAAAATAGATTCTACTATTTTTACTAAAAGGGTCAATGGAGAAATATTTGTGTGCCAAATCTATGTTGATGATATTATATTTGGTTCTACTAACCCTCATTTTAGTGAAAAGTTTGGGAAGCTAATGTCGGAGAAGTTTGAGATGTCTATGATGAGTGAACTCAAATTCTTTCTTGGTTTGCAAATCAAGCAAACTAAGGAAGGTACCTTTGTCTCTCAAACGAAGTACACCAAGGACTTATTCAAGAAGTTCAATATGCAAGAATGCAAAGGTATGACTACACCCATGCCTACTAATGGACATCTTGACTTGACAAAAGATGGTAAACCAGTTTATCAAAAGGTTTATCGCTCTATGATTGGTTCATTGTTATATCTATGTGCTTCACGTCCCGATATCATGCTAAGTGTGTGCATGCGTGCACGATATCAAGCTGCTCCTAAAGAATATCATCTTAAGGTCGTGAAAAGGATAGTGAGACACTTAATTCATACACCAAATTTTGGCATTTGGTATCCTAAGAGGGCCTCTTTCAATCTTGTTGGCTACTCCGACTCGGACTATGCTGGTGACAAGGTTGATAGAAAGTTCACTTCAGGTACTTGTCAATTTCTTGGTAGATCTCTTGTATCTTGGTCTTCCAAGAAACAAATCTCGGTATCCTTATCCACCGCCGAAGCGGAATACACTGCCGCTGGTTCATGTTGTGCTCAATTACTTTGGATGACCCAAACTCTTAAAGATTATGGGATATATGTGAAACATGTTCCATTACTTTGTGACAATGAGAGTGCTCTCAAGATTGCTCACAATCCCGTGCAACACTCTCAAACTAAGCATATTGAAGTTCGTCATCATTTCATTCAAGATCATGTTGCCAAGGGTGACATTAAACTTAAGCATGTTTGCACCGAAAAACAATTAGCAGATATATTCACTAAACCACTTCATGAGAAAGTGTTTTGCAGGTTAGGAGGTGAATTGAACATCATTTATGCTTCAAACTTGGAGTATAAACTCCATTGGATACATGCAAGACATGAGTTTATGACTAATCCTTGATATTTCTCTTATGATGATAATCTTATGTCTTGGATATATTTGCATCTTGCATGTTATCTAACCCATGTAGGTACTTGGATGAATCAAATTCCATGAGATTGTAACCTACTCATATCTTGAGCAATCTCTACATAACCAAGCCTCTACACAATGGTGGTTGAAGAACAAGGAAGCACGGAACCATTCAAACATATCCTTTGACAAATTCTATGTTAAGCTTCATGATTGTCATTTTGGATACACAAGTGCTCTTCCTTGCAAAAACTAACCCATGTAGGTAGATGGACTCAAATTCCAAATGGTGCTCCCAACTCTTGATGAACTACATCAACCTTGAGCAACCCACACAAGTTCAACTACATGATCAACACCACCACCCAAGGTATGTCATTCCATCTTAGAGAAGCTTTACTTCGAGTCATGAGTCAAAGCAACTCGGCAAGATGTGAATACATGAAGATGCTTAAACGATAAATGGTAACCCCATTTTGAGCTTAAACAATGAGTATGACCTATGATCAAGTGATCTCACTTGACTCCTAAGTCAATATACTCTAACATAGGCGACTTTGTCGCCGACAAACTCTAGATGAAGTTCTCTTGTGTTCTTTTTTTCTGTGCTCTTGCATTTGTCTCACGCATGTTTGTTTCCCCTTTCAAAAAAAAACTTCATCTAGATTTCTTTCTTTTCTTTTTATTCTGCATCCAATTCATTGCACATCCTTTAGTTAATTCCTTGCAAATCCTTGTAAGATCTTACTTGTCTAGTGAGCTGAGGTGACAAATGTTTTCTCTACGATGAACTCGGTCTCCCGGTTTGTTGTTTTCGGTCCAACCGAATCCTTTCGGTGCAACCGAAGCAAACCACTTGGTGCCACCGATTTCACTACAGGAAAAATATTTTGCTACTTATTCCTATTTTACTTTTGGTCCAGCTCCACTTAATGAATCTTGTCCTCTACAAGCATCACGTTTTTATCAGTGCTTTGTGTTGTGACTCAAGCACCAAACCCATTCAAGACAAATTCCGGAAGGCGCTTCTTGGAAATTGATGTCAAAGGGGGAGAGAGAGAGATCACATCAAAGCTTATCACTTAGAGAGATCACATCAAAGCTTATCATTTCCAAAGGGAGAGAGAGAGTATCACCTCACAGGGGGAGAGATAGATCTCTAGCGGGAGAGAATACTCAAGTAGAGAGTAATTCTCAAGGATCCCAGATGCTTGGTGTTCAAGAGGAGAGATGCCACATGTCTTCTTGAGGGGAAAGAAAGACATGTTCATATGTGCTTATTTGCATTAGCTTTGATTTTGCTTTTGCTCTGAGTTTCTGTTCCCTATCTTCTCCCAGTATCCCATGCTAGATTCAGGGGGAGCAAGACATCTAAGGGAAAGAGAATCCTTTAAATTCATTGCACATCTTTACCTTTGGGGACATGTCTATATCAAATGTGGTACTTAGTACTCACTCTCTACATGTCATCCCAGTCTTGGTGTTCTTGTGGTTCTTCTGTTTGCTCTGGCTAGTAGGTGTATCTGTGTTATCTAACCTTGTTTACGCAGGTTCATTCCATCCTAAGCCAACTCAAGACCACAAGATAAGTATATGCATCACAGTCATGTGTATGAGGAATTCTTGCTGATGTACATATTGTTTGCAAGAAGGACTCATGAGCATGAAGGTACATTTCCCACATACACATCTATTGTTATCTTTTGCTCTGATGCATATGGCCAAGATACATGTAACACATTGCTTACTCTGTCATGTTCATGCATTCACATGCTTCTATATTCCGTATTCACATGATTGCATACATGTAGGGGGGAGCCTATGCTGGTTACATGTCTTTCCAAAGCTTTACTTGCTATTATCTATATCTTTATCTAAAGCTTTGATGTATGTTGTCATCAATTACCAAAAAGGGGGAGATTGAAAGCACAAGTGCTCCCTGGGTGGTTTTGGTAATTAATGTCAACATATCTCTTGTTGGACTAACACTTTTACCTAGTATGTTTCAGACAAGTTCAACAATGGAGTGGCATGGACTAAAGGATGTGGAACCCCTTCAAGATGCTAAGGATAAAGGATTGGCTCAAGCTCCAAGATCAAGACTCTACATGTTTTCCATTTTAGTGATCCAAGATCACATTGAGTCTATAGGAAAAGCCAATACTATCAAGAGGGATGAGGTGTTGCTTAATGGCTTGCTTGCTCAGAGTGCTTAGTGATATGCTCCGAAGCCCTCAAACACTTTCCCACATCCACATATGTCCTATACCAAAAGTCTAAACTCGGCCCCACTGATTCTTTCTATCCGTGCCACCGAGTTTAGCTGTCATATCCACTGCCACAAACCCTAGGCGAATCGGTCTCACCGATAGGGATCTCGGTCTCACCGAGATGGGATTGTAATTTCTCTGTGTATGTCCATTACCAAAATTGGTCTCACCGAGTTTGAGCAATCGGTACTACCAAGATTACAATGCAAACTCTCTGGTTAGCTTATTACCAAAATTGGTCCCACCGAGTTTGTGTAATCAGTCTCACCGAGTTTGCCTGACCAACTCTCTGGTTAGCTTATTACCAAAATCGGTCCCACCAAGTTTGTGTAATCAGTCTCACCGAGATTACATTATTCCCTAACCCTAACCATATAGGTCCTACCGAGTTGCATGTCGGTCCCACCGAAAATCCTAACGGTCACTAGGTTTACTAAATCGGTCTGACCGAGTTTGTTGATTCGGTCCCACCGAGATTGGTAAATTGTGCGTAACGGTTAGATTTTGTGTGGAGGCTATATATAACCCTCCACCTCCTCTTCATTCGTGGAGAGAGCCATCAGAACAAACCTACACTTCCAGCATCCATTTTCTAAGAGAGAACTATCTACTCATGTGTTGAGGCCAAGATATTCCATTCCTACCATATGAATCTTATCTCTAGCCTTCCCCAAGTTGCTTTCCACTCAAATCTTCTTTCCACCAAATCCAAATCCTGTGAGAGAGAGTTGAGTGTTGGGGAGACTATCATTTGAAGCAAAAGAGTAAGGAGTTCATCATCAACGCACCATTTGTTACTTCCTGGAGAGTGGTGTCTCCTAGATTGGCTAGGTGTCACTTGGGAGCCTCCAACAAGATTTTGGAGTTGAACCAAGGAGTTTGTAAGGGCAAGGAGATCGCCTACTTCGTGAAGATCTACCGCTAGTGAGGCAAGTCCTTCGTGGGCGACGGCCATGGTGGGATAGACAAGGTTGCTTCTTCGTGGACCCTTCGTGGGTGGAGCCCTCCATGGACTCGCGCAGTCGTTACCCTTCGTGGGTTGAAGTCTCCATCAACGTGGATGTATGATAGCACCACCTATCGGAACCACGACAAAAACATCCGTGTCTCCAATTGCCTTTGAATCCTCCAATCCCTTCCCTTTAGATTCTTGCAACTTGCATGCTTTACTTTCGCTGCTCATATACTCTTTGCATGCTTGCTTGTTATGTATTGTGAGTGTTAAACTTGTGCCTAAACTCCACTCCAACTTAAAGAAGTTAAAAACTGCTACTTTGGGCACCTAGTGTCTAATCACCCCCCCTCTAGACACCTCTTCTCGATCCCTTTCAATTGGTATCAGAGCTAATGGTCTCCATTGCTTTGGTTTAAACACCATTGGAGGAAGATGGATGAGTCTACTATTGGGAGTCTTAGACATAGAGTGCCTATACTTGATGGAGAGTATTTTCATGAGGGAAAAAATGAGATGCTTGTGATTTTCAATCAATATCATTTGAACAAGTACATTGCTATCCCTTGTGCATCTTACGTTGATCCTATGCATCCTACCCTTGATGAGTCAATTGACATGATTAGGAATGTTAGAACTGTTAATCTTATCACTAGAGGCTTGCCTAGAAACTTGATTAGAAACTTGCCTACTCTTGAGTGTGCCTACACTATATGGAAATTTCTTGAGGAACACTTTCCAAATTATTCCTTGAAAAATCTAGATGAAATTCTCCATAAGTCTATTATCTTGAGTAAGATGAATACTAGTGATCCTACGTTTGGTGATTGTCTATTTGAACTCACAAACCTTATGCATGCCAAAGGAGATGTTGGAATTATTGGTGATATTATTTCCGAAGCTATAAAAATTAATAAGCAAGATCATTGTCCAACTCACTCTAACGAATTACGCTCTCTAGGATTTGATCCACTACATGACGATGTTGAACATGGATACTATGATGAGGATGATGATAGTGACTTTGATCTTGATGATGCAATGAGACATTTTGGTCTTATGGCAAATCTTCGGGGATATATGGCAGGAGGAAAGGAATGGGTTCTTGATAGTGGATGTACCGATCACATGACCGGAGATAAAGACATGTTTCGTGAGCTTGCTGAAAACGATGGTCCTCGAAAGTATGTCACTTTCGGTGACAACTCAAAGGTTAGGTGGTTGGCCTCAGTAAGGTGGCCATCTCACATGATAGCTCCATTCAAAATGTTATGCTCGTTGAATCTCTTGGCTACAACTTACTTTTAGTATCTAGACTTGCTGATTTTAGTTTCAATGTCCTATTTACTGAAGTAGATTGCCAAGTGTTTCGTAGAGATAATCATAAAATGGTCTTTACCGGTGTCCGTAGAGGTGATCTTTACATTGTTGACTTCACTAAAAAGGCTCAACCTAGAACTTGCTTTATTGCTAAATCTTCTAAAGGTTGGTTATGGCATAGACGATTAGGTCATGTTGGTATGCGAAACCTTGATAAGCTTATTAAAGGAAATCATATCCTTGGAGTTAATGATGTCATATTTGATAAGGATAGACTTTGCAGCGCTTGTCAAGCAGGTAAACAGGTTGGAGGAAGGCATCCCATGAAGAACATCATGACCACAAGGAGGCCACTCGAGCTACTTCACATGGATCATTTTGGTCCCAACGCTTACAAGAGTCTTGGTGGAAATTCTTTTGGTCTAGTTATAGTTGATGATTTTTCAAGATTTACGTGGGTGTTCTTTCTCGATGATAAATCGCAGGTTCAAAAGATCTTCAAAAACTTCGCTAGGAAGGCCAAAAATCAATTTGAAATGAAGATCAAGAAGGTTCGCAGCAACAACGGAACGGAGTTCAAGAATGCAAATGTGGACACCTTTCTTGACGAAGAAGGGATTTCACACGAGTTCTCGGCTACGTACACACCTCAACAAAATGGAGTTGTTGAGAGGAAGAATCGTACACTCATCGAAATGGCGAGAACGATGCTTGATGAGTACAAGACACCAAAGCACTTTTGGGCGGAAGCGGTTGAGACAGCTTGTCATGCAACAAATCGCTTGTATCTTCACAAGCTACTCGGCAAGACGGCATACGAGCTCCTCACCGATAACAAACCCCAAGTTGGATACTTTCGAGTATTCGGCTCAAAGTGCTACATTCTTGATAAGCATCATCGTTCTAAATTTGCTCCTAAGTCTCATGAAGGTTTCCTACTTGGTTATGGCTCAAACTCTCACACATACATGTCTACAACAATTTCACCCGAAAGGTTGAAGAAACGGTAGATGTGAAGTTTGATGAATCTAACGGCTCGCAAGTAGAGAAATTGCCAATTGATGTAGGAGACAAAGATCCCTCGGAAGCAATCCAAGACTTGTCTATTGGCAAGATTCGCCCAACAGAGGTGAAGGAGAGTACCTCGTCCGTCCAAGTGGAAGTTTCTACCTCACGACAAGGTGAACCAAGAGTTGATATGGAAGCATCCACAAGTGGGACACACCAAGATGAAGAAAACGAGGAAGTGCATCGAGATGAACGTCAACAACCTCGTTCTCCACCACGACAAGAGAACGCCAACGCCAACAATGAAGAAGGCCAAGAAGAAGAACAAGATGAAGAAGATGTTCAACCAAGAACCAAGCAAAAGCTTTCACAAGTTCGAGCAAGAATTTCTAAAGACCATCCCATCGAGCAAATCTACAACGATATCCAAACCGGGAGAATCACTCGCTCTAAAACTCGTTTAGCTAAATTTTGTGAAAACTATTCATTCATCTCTAGCATTGAACCTATGAAGGTTGAAGAAGCTTTCGAAGATCTGGATTGGATAAATGCCATGCATGAAGAGCTACACAACTTTGAGAGAAACCAAGTGTGGACATTGGTTGAGAAGCCCGACAACAACCACAACATCATCTGTACCAAATGGGTGTTTCACAACAAGCAAGATGAAGATGGACAAGTAGTTCGCAATAAAGCACGTCTCGTCTCCCAAGGCAACACACAAGTCGAAGGTATGGACTATGGTGAGACTTATGCTCCCGTTGCTAGACTTGAGTCCATTCGCATCTTACTTGCCTATGCTAATCACCATGATATCACCTTATACCAAATGGACATTAAAAGTGCTTTTCTAAATGGTGAAACATAGGAGGAAGTTTATGTTAAGAAACCTCCCGGCTTTATCAATCCTAAGAAACCAAATCATGTTTACAAACTTCACAAATCTCTTTATGGTCTTAAACAAGCTCCTAGAGCGTGGTATAAATGCTTGACCAAGTTCCTTATTGAAAAAGGCTTTGAAATTGGAAAAATAGATTCTACTCTTTTTACTAAAAGGGTCAATGGAGAACTATTTGTGTGCCAAATCTATGTTGATGATATTATATTTGGTTCTACTAACCCTCATTTTAGTGAAAATTTTGGGAAGCTAATGTCGGAGAAGTTTGAGATGTCTATGATGAGTGAACTCAAATTCTTTCTTGGTTTGCAAATCAAGCAAACTAAGGAAGGTACCTTTGTCACTCAAACGAAGTACACCAAGGACTTATTCAAGAAGTTCAATATGCAAGAATGCAAAGGTATGACTACACCCGTGCCTACTAATGGACATCTTGACTTGACAAAAGATGGTAAACCGTTGATCAAAAGGTTTATCGCTCTATGATTGGTTCATTGTTATATCTATGTGCTTCATGTCCCGATATCATGCTAAGTGTGTGCATGTGTGCACGATATCAAGCTGCTCCTAAAGAATGTCATCTTAAGGACGTGAAAAGGATAGTGAGATACTTAATTCATACACCAAATTTTGGCATTTGGTATCCTAAGAGGGACTCTTTCAAACTTGTTGGCTACTCTGACTCGGACTATGCCGGTGACAAGGTTGATAGAAAGTCCACTTTGGGTACTTGTCAATTTCTTGGTAGATCTCTTGTATCTCGGTCTTGCAAGAAACAAATCTTGGCATCCTTATCCACCGCCGAAGCGGAATACATTGCCGCTGGTTCATGTTGTGCTCAATTACTTTGGATGACCCAAACTCTTAAAGATTATGGGATATATGTGAAACATGTTCCATTACTTTGTGACAATGAGAGTGCTATCAAGATTGCTCACAATCCCGTGCAACACTCTCGAACTAAGCATATTGAGGTTCTTCATCATTTCATTCGAGATCATGTTGCCAAGGGTGACATTAAACTTAAGCATGTTCGCACCGAAAAACAATTAGCGGTTATATTCACTAAACCACTTGATGAGAAAGTGTTTTGCAGGTTAAGAGGTGAATTGAACATCATTGATGCTTCAAACTTGGAGTAGAAACTCCATTGGATACATGCAAGACATGAGCTTATGACTAATCCTTGATATTTCTCTTATGATGATAATCTTATGTCTTGGATATATTTGCATCTTGCATGTTATCTAACCCATGTAGGTACTTGGATGAATCGAATTCCATGAGATTTTAACCTACTCATATCTTGAGCAATCTCTACATCACCAAGCCTCTACACAATGGTGGTTGAAGAGCAAGGAAGCACTGAACCATTCAAACATATCCTTTGACAAATTCTATGTTAAGCTTCATGATTGTCATTTTGGATACACAAGTGCTCTTCCTTGCAAAAACTAACCCATGTAGGTAGATGGACTCAAATTCCAAGTGGTACTCCCAACTCTTGATGAACTACATCAACCTTGAGTAACCCACACAAGTTCAACTACATGATCAACACCACCACCCAAGGTATGTCATCCATCTTAGAGAAGCTTTACTTCAAGTCATGAGTCAAAGCAACTCGACAAGATGTGAATACATCAAGATGCTTAAACGATAAATGGTAACCCCATTTTGAGCTTAAACGATGAGTATGTCCTATGATCAAGTGATCTCACTTGACTCATAAGTCAATATACTCTAATATAGGTGACTTTGTCGCCGACAAACTCTAGATGAAGTTCTCTCGTGTTCTTTTTTTCAGTGCTCTTGCATTTATCTCATGCATGTTTGTTTCCCCTTTCAAAAAAAACTTCATCTAGATTTCTTTCTTTTCTTTTTATTCTGCATCCAATTCATTGCATATCCTTCAGTTAATTCCTTGCAAATCCTTGTAAGATCTTACTTGTCTAGTGAGCTGAGGTGATAAATGTTTTCTCTGCGATGAACTCGGTCTCACCGGTTTGTTGTTTTCGGTCCAACCGAATCCTTTTGGTGCAACCGAAGCAAACCACTCAGTGCCACCGATTTCACTACAGGAAAAACATTTTGCTACTAATTCCTATTTTACTTTTGATCCAGCTCCACTCAATGAATCTTGTCCTCTACAAGCATCATGTTTTTATCAGTGCTTTGTGTTGTGACTCAAGGACCAAACCCATTCAAGGCAAATTCCGGAAAGCCCTTCTTGGAAATTGATATCAAAGGGGGAGAGAGAGATCACATCAAAGCTTATCACTTAGAGAGATCACATCAAAGCTTATCACTTCCAAAGGGTGAGAGAGAGTATCACCTCCACAGGGGGAGAGAGAGATCTCCAAGGGGAGAGAATACTCGAGTAGAGAGTAATCCTCAAGGATCCCAGATGCTATGTGTTCAAGAGGAGAGATGCCACATGTCTTCTTGAGGGGAAAGAAAGACATGTTCATATGTCTTATTTGCATTAACTCTGATTTTGCTTTTGCTTTGAGTTTCTATTCCCTATCTTCTCCCAGTATCCCATGCTATATTCAGGGGGAGCAAGACATCTAAGGGAAAGAGAATCCTTTAAATTCATTGCACATCTTTACCTTTGGGGACATGTCTATATCAAATGTGGTACTTAGTACTCACTCTCTACATGTCATCCCAGTCTTGGTATTCTTGTGGTTCTTCTGTTTGCTCTGGCTAGTAGGTGTATCTGTGTTATCTAACCTTGTTTACGCAGGTTCATTCCATCCTAAGCCAACTCAAGACCACAAGGTAAGTATATGCATCACAGTCATGTGTATGAGGAATTCTTGCTGATGTACATATTGTTTGCAAGAAGGACTCATGAGCATGAAGGTACATTTCCCACATACACATCTATTGTTATCTTTTGCTCTGATGCATATGGCCAAGATACATGTAACACATTGCTTACTCTGTCATGTTCATGCATTCACATGCTTCTATATTCCGTATTCACATGATTGCGTACATGTAGGGGGAGCCTATGCTGGTTACATGTCTTTCCAAAGATTTACTTGCTATTATCTATATCTTATCTAAAGCTTTGATGTATGTTGTCATCAATTACCAAAAAGGGGGAGATTGAAAGCACAAGTGCTCCCTGGGTGGTTTTGGTAATTAATGTCAACATATCTCTTGTTGGACTAACACTTTTACCTAGTATGTTTCAGACAAGTTCAACAATGGAGTGGCATGGACTAAAGGATATGGAACCCCTTCAAGAAGCTAAGGACAAAGGATTGGCTCAAGCTCCAAGATCAAGACTCTACATGTTTTCCATTTTAGTGATCCAAGATCACATTGAGTCTATAGGAAAAGCCAATACTATCAAGAGGGGATGAGGTGTTGCTTAATGGCTTGCTTGCTCAGAGTGCTTAGTGATATGCTCCAAAGGCCTCAACCACTTTCCCACATCCACATATGTCCTATACCAAAAGTCTAAACTCGGCCCCACCGATTCTTTCTATCTGGCACCACCGAGTTTAGCTGTCATAGCCACTGCCACAAACCCTAGGCAAATCGGTCTCACCGATAGGGATCTCGGTCCCACCGAGATGGGATTGTAATCTCTCTGTGTATGTCCATTACCACAATTGGTCTCACTGAGTTTGAGCAATCGGTACTACCGAGATTACAATGCAAACTCTCTAGTTAGCTTATTGCCAAAATCGGTCCCACCGAGCTTGTGTAATCGGTCTCACCGAGTTTGCATGACCAACTCTCTGGTTAGCTTATTACCAAAATCGGTCCCACCGAGTTTGTGTAATCGGTCTCACTGAGATTACGTTATGCCCTAACCCTAACCATATCGGTCCTACTGAGTTGCATGTCGGTCCCACCGAAAATCCTAACGGTCACTAGGTTTACTAAATCGGTCTGACCGAGTTTGTTGATTCGGTCCCACCGAGATTGGTAAATTGTGTGTAATGGTTAGATTTTGTGTGGAAGCTATATATACCCCTCCACCTCCTCTTCAGTCGTGGAGAGAGCCATCAGAACAAACCTACACTTCCAGCATCCATTTTCTAAGAGAGAACTACCAACTCATGTGTTGAGGCCAAGATATTCTATTCCTACCATATGAATCTTGATCTCTAGCTTTCCCCAAGTTGCTTTCCACTCAAATCTTCTTTCCACCAAATCCAAATCCTGTGACAGAGAGTTGAGTGTTGGGGAGACTATCATTTGAAGCACAAGAGCAAGGAGTTCATCATCAACACACCATTTGTTACTTCTTGGAGAGTGGTGTCTCCTAGATTGGCTAGGTGTCACTTGGGAGCCTCCAACAAGATTTTGGAGTTGAACCAAGGAGTTTGTAAGGGCAAGGAGATCGCCTACTTCGTGAAGATCTGCCGCTAGTGAGGCAAGTCCTTCGTGGGCGACGGCCATGGTGGGATAGACAAGGTTGCTTCTTCGTGGACCCTTCGTGGGTGGAGCCCTCCGTGGACTCACGCAGCCGTTACCCTTCGTGGATTGAAGTCTCCATCAACGTGGATGTACGATAGCACCACCTATCAGAACCACGACAAAAACATCCATGTCTCCAATTGCGTTTGAATACTCCAATCCCTTCCCTTTACATTCTTGCAAGTTGCATGCTTTACTTTCCGCTGCTCATATACTCTTTTCATGCTTGCTTGTTATGTATTGTGAGTGTTAAACTTGTGCCTAAACTCCACTCCAACTTAAAGAAGTTAAAAACTGCTACTTTGGGCACCTAGTGTCTAATCACCCCCCCCTCTAGACACCTCTTCTCGATCCCTTTCAATTGGTATCAGGGCTAATGGTCTCCATTGCTTTGGTTTAAACACCATTGGAGGAAGATGGATGAGTCTACTATTGGGAGTCTTAGACATAGAGTGCCTATACTTGATGGAGAGTATTTTCATGAGTGGAAAAATGAGATGCTTGTGATTTTCAATCAATATCATTTGAACAAGTATGTTGCTAGCCCATGTGCACCTCATGTTGATCCTATGCATCCTACCCTTGATGAGTCAATTGACATGATTAGGAATCTTAGAACTGGTAATCTTATCACTAGAGGCTTGCCTAGAAACTTGATTAGAAACTTGCCTACTCTAGAGTGTGCCTACACTATATGGAAATTTCTTGAGGAACACTTTCCAAATTATTCCTTGAAAAATCTAGATGAAATTCTCCATAAGTCTATTATCTTGAGTAAGATGAATACTAGTGATCCTACGTTTGGTGATTGTCTATTTGAACTCACAAACCTTATGCATGCCAAAGGAGATGTTGGAATTATTGGTGATATTATTTCCAAAGCTATAAAAATTCATAAGCAAGATCATTGTCGAACTCACTCTGATGAATTACCCTCTCTAGCATTTGATCCACCACATGACAATGTTGAACATGGATACTATGATGAGGATGATGATAGTGACTTCGATCTTGATGATGCAATGAGACATTTTGGTCTTATGGCAAATCTTCGGGGATATATGGCAGGAGGAAAGGAATGGGTTCTTGATAGTGGATGTACCGATCACATGACCGGAGATAAAGACATGTTTCATGAGCTTGCTGAAAACGATGGTCCTCGAAAGTATGTCACTTTTGGTGACAACTCAAAGGGTAAGGTGGCTGGCCTCGGTAAGGTGGCCATCTCACATGATAGCTCCATTCAAAATGTTATGCTCGTTGAATCTCTTGGCCACAACTTACTTTCAGTATCTAGACTTGCTGATTTCGGTTTCAATGTCCAATTTACTGAAGTAGATTGCCAAGTGTTTCATAGAGATAATCATAAAATGGTCTTTACCGGTGTTCGTAGAGGTGATCTTTACATTGTTGACTTCACTAAAAAGGCTCAACCTAGAACTTGCTTTATTGCTAAATCTTCTAAAGGTTGGTTATGGCATAGACGATTAGGTCATGTTGGTATGCGAAACCTTGATAAGCTTATTAAAGGAAATCATATCCTTGGAGTTAACAATGTCATATTTGATAAGGATAGACTTTGCAGCGCTTGTCAAGCAGGTAAACAGGTTGGAGGAAGGCATCACGTGAAGAACATCATGACCACAAGGAGGCCACTCGAGCTACTTCACATGGATCTTTTTGGTCCCAATGCTTACAAGAGTCTCGGTGGAAATTCTTTTGGTCTAGTTATAGTTGATGATTTTTCAAGATTTACGTGGGTGTTCTTTCTCGATGATAAATCGCAGGTTCAAAAGATCTTCAAAAACTTTGCTAGGAAGGCCCAAAATCAATTTGAAGTGAAGATCAAGAAGGTTCGCAGCGACAACGGAACGAAGTTCAAGAATGCAAATGTGGACACCTTTCTTGACGAAGAAGGAATTTCACAGGAGTTCTTGGCTACGTACAGACCTCAACAAAATGGAGTTGTTGAGAGGAAGAACCGGACGTTCATCAAAATGGTGAGACCGATGCTTGATGAGTAAAAGACGCCAAAGCACTTTTGGGCGGAAGCGGTTGAGACAGCTTGTCATGCAACAAATCGCTTGTATCTTCACAAACTACTCAGCAAGACGGCATACGAGCTCCTCACCGATAACAAACCCCAAGTTGGATACTTTCGAGTATTCGTCTCAAAGTGCTACATTCTTGATAAGCATCGTCGTTCTAAATTTGCTCCTAAGTCTCATGAAGGTTTCCTACTTGGTTATGGCTCAAACTCTCACACATACCGTGTCTACAGCAATTTCACCCGAAAGGTTGAAGAAACAGTAGTGTGAAGTTTGATGAATCTAACGGCTCGCAAGTAGAGCAATTGCCAATTGATGTAGGAGACAAAGATCCCTCGGAAGCAATCCAAGACTTGTCTATTGGCAAGATTCACCCAACGGAGGTGAAGGAGAGTACCTCGTCCGTCCAAGTGGAAGCTTCTACCTCACGACAAGGTGAACCAAGAGTTGATATGGTAGCATCCACAAGTGGGACACACCAAGATGAAGAAAACGAGGAAGTGCATCAAGATGAACATCAACAACCTCCTTCTCCACCATGACAAGAGAACGACAACGCCAACAATGAAGAAGGCCAAGAAGAAAAACAAGATGAAGAAGATGTTCAACGAAGACCCAAGCAAAAGCTTTCACGAGTTCGAGCAATAATTGCTAAAGACCATCCCATCGAGCAAATCTACAACGATATCCAAACCGGGAGAATCACTCGCTCTAAAACTCGTTTAGCTAACTTTTGTGAAAACTATTCATTCATCTCTAGCATTGAACCTATGAAGGTTGAAGAAGCTTTGGAAAATCCGGATTGGATAAATGCCATGCATGAAGAGCTACACAACTTTGAGAGAAACCAAGTGTGGACATTGGTTGAGAAGCCCAACAACAACCACAACATCATCGGTACCAAATGGGTGTTTTGCAACAAGTAAGATGAAGATGGACAAGTAGTACGCAACAAAGCACGTCTCGTCGCCCAAGGCTACACACAAGTCGAAGGTATGGACTATGGTGAGACTTATGCTCCCGTTGCTAGACTTGAGTCCATTCACATCTTTCTTGTCTATGCTAATCACCATGATATCACCTTATACCAAATGGACATTAAAAGTGCTTTTCTAAATGGTGAAATAGAGAAGGAAGTTTATGTTAAGCAACCTCCCGGCTTTATTAATCCTAAGAAACCAAATCATGTTTACAAACTTCACAAAGCTCTTTATGGTCTTAAACAAGCTCCTAGAGTGTGGTATAAATGCTTGACCAAGTTCCTTATTGAAAAGGGCTTTGAAATTGGAAAAATAGATTCTACTCTTTTTACTAAAAGGGTCAATGGAGAACTATTTGTGTGCCAAATCTATGTTGATGATATTACATTTGGTTCTACTAACCCTCATTTTAGTGAAAAGTTTGGGAAGCTAATGTCGGAGAAGTTTGAGATGTCTATGATGAGTGAACTCAAATTCTTTCTTGGTTTGCAAATCAAGCAAACTAAGGAAGGTACCTTTGTCTCTCAAACGAAGTACACCAAGGACTTATTCAAGAAGTTCAATATGCAAGAATGCAAAGGTATGACTACACCCATTCCTACTAATGGACATCTTGACTTGACAAAAGATGGTAAACCGGTTGATCAAAAGGTTTATCGCTCTATGATTGGTTCATTGTTATATCTATGTGCTTCACGTCCCGATATCATGCTAAGTGTGTGCATGTGTGCATGATATCAAGCTGCTCCTAAAGAATGTCATCTTAAGGCCGTGAAAAGGATAGTGAGATACTTGATTCATACACCAAACTTTGGCATTTGGTATCCTAAGAGGGCCTCTTTCAATCTTGTTGGCTACTCCGACCCAGATTATGCCGGTGACAAGGTTGATAGAAAGTCCACTTCGGGTACTTGTCAATTTCTTAGTAGATATCTTGTATCTTGGTCTTCCAAGAAACAAATCTCGTTATCCTTATCCACCGCCGAAGCAGAATACATTGCCGCTGGTTCATGTTGTGCTCAATTACTTTGGATGACCCAAACTCTTAAAGATTATGGGATATATGTGAAACATGTTCCATTACTTTGTGACAATGAGAGTGCTATCAAGATTGCTCACAATCCCGTGCAACACTCTCGAACTAAGCATATTGAAGTTCATCATCATTTCATTCGAGATCATGTTGCCAAGGGTGACATTAAACTTAAGCATGTTCACACCGAAAAACAATTAGTGGATATATTATAGCAGGCTGTTTCAGCAGTCAATGAGGCCGAGCACACAGCCATCAAACTATCGAAGGCCATCGCAGCAACAAAGATCGAGTATAAAACGGTGTAGAGCTATTTCACCTAATAGATTGGCTACTAGACCATGGCAATCTATGTCACAATAAATATATGGCAGGATATTTTAGCAACTAATCGGCCTTGGCATGCCATCTCAGCTAAGTAGATTGAGTGCAGAACAGGGCAAGGAATCTTCTTAAGTAGAGCATATTGACAGTAAACTACTTCGGCAAACAGTGAGATTAACAGCGTCTATCAGCTAACATTCAACGCTACACCGGCATGAACGGGGCCTCATTCTAGAATGCGCGTACCGTGGGAGAAGCTGACCGTCGTGCATCTCCACACGAACGTTGCCAGCGGTGGCGGCGCTGACTGCCATGCGCCTCCACAAGAACGTAGCCAGAGGTGGCGGCGCAGCTAGAGGACGGCAGTCTACGAGAGCGTACTATGGGAGTGAGAGGATCGCCGAACCGCGGCGCCGACGTATCGGCGTGGCGGGGAGGGCGGCTTTGGCGAAGCGAATGGAGTGGAGGGGGACAG
>NC_041387.1:663857421-663892557 GCF_002162155.2 Triticum dicoccoides | reverse complement strand
CTCCAAGTGCAGTCCCACGTGTCAGTGAAGAGGCAAGCCGAAGCACGTTCCGTTTGCGTGAGCCGTGTGCAGGACCGAACGTGTGTGGGGTGCAATGCGACCGCGACAGGAGTGCTGTGTGTGTACCGCCTTTTTTCCTTTTAAACTAGGTGCTTCGCCCCCTCAAATTTTTTTTGTTGCTTCACGCGATCCATCGATACTACTACTAGTAATCCGGTAATCCCGACTAAAACGGCGCGGCCGGGTCTTTTCCCGCGTGATATGCTGGGAGGTTGGCCTAGTTGGGGTTTTTAGGACGAGTAATGCTACACCTACATAATCCCAGTTACGTAATTAACGTAATGTGAAACGTGTGAGCTGTTGATTGTAGATTGTGGGGAGGGAGGGGCCCACCACCATGAAAATCAGGGGAGGAGAGAGAGAGGCAATTTACGTTAACCCTTTCGTAGGTTCCGGTAGATGTTGAAAGATGTGAAATGCGTGAATGTGTAGTGGACATACTATTGGAGTGCCTAAGATAATTTGTGTATGTATAGACCCTATGTGTTTATTTTACTTCGCATGTTAGATTTGTGTCGGTTCAATAAAAAGCAGAGTTGGTGATGATGGTGTGCCTATCATCCTGCAATATAGGTCGTCTGATCTATATCTAATGGATAGGAAGGAAACTATGACAATTTACCCGCACTCCTCTCCACATTTGCAGATAAGGCTTTCCCTCATTCATCCTTTTCTCCCACAAGATCTTGATCTTCCGTGCAACGCACGGGCATCTTGCTAGTACTCCTACAATATGTATATTATTGTGAAAGTTCATATACACCGGCCGAGATTAATGCAAACACGGCAGATTTTCATTACATTTCAAACTTTTATAGGACAGAAAAATAAAAGAAACCCGACCCTAAACCTATTCTACGGCGGTGACCAACGTCCTCTGTTGACATCAGATTTTGGCACGGCATAAAAGAAAATGAGATGGCTTCGAGTGAAAGGGTTTTCAGCATGAAAAATTTCACATCACCGAGTGGAACAACTTTGATGTTTAGGTTATCATCGTCCGACTCCATCTTAGGGGCCAAAATTGTATTCCGAGTGGAAGAATTCGATTTTTCGAGTGGTTTTTGGCCGATCATGCCTTCAAGACGACCTCGGATGAAGGGGTACTCTAAAGGAATTGTCTTTGTCTCGTCGAGGCAATCGATTTTGATATATAAATCATCTCAATCCGAGTTCATATGCAAAAGTTAGAGGCAATACACCGCATACCAAAGCTGAATGGAAATATGGCGCGAAGTACCAGACACCCTGTCTGATGGGTCGCGCGAGCAATTCGGCCCTTAAGAAGTTTTTGAATCGGAAAAACTTCAACACAAGAAAGTTTCGTCTCATCGGGCCGATCGATTTTCATATATAATTTGTCTCAATCCGAGGTCGTATGAGACCTGGGGAGACAAATCAAGATCAGGCTATGTTTTTGGTCGAGTGAAAAGCTTACTATCCGAGTGAAAACTCACCGGTCGAGTGAAAGCTTACCTTTCGGGTAAAAACTTACCGATCGAGTGAAAACTTACTTTTTGAGTGAAAACTTACCGGTTGAGTGAAAGTTTGACATCCGAGTGAACTTATTATCATCTGAGTGAAGATATTACCGTCGGAATGAAAACTTGCCGATCGAGTAAGAGATTACCTTCCGTGTGAAAATATAGTCATCCGAGTGGAATATTATCTTCCGAGTGAAAATATAGTCATACGACTCGAATATATCTTCCGAGTGAAAGATTCTAACATCCGAGTGAAAAAGTTCAGTCGGACGATCCAAGTGACTCTAATATCCGAGTGGATGAGCTCGAATCCGAGTGAAACTGAGCATGTGCCCGAAAGTTTATCAAGATGACCTCAGATGGAGAAATGTTCAATATGGAAGTTGTGCGTATCGTCAAAAAGGTAAATTTTGGTTTTGGAGTCATCATAATCAGAGATAGTATATGCCCTACAAATTCACTACGAGACTCAGACAATCCAGTCCGCTGCAAGACCGAGTCCGACTAGAAGGTAAAGATGACCTCGAAAAGTATTCAAGATGACCTTATTGAAAAAGTGATCAACATAAGAGTTGTTCGTCTCGTCGGGGCACATAAGTTTGATATTTGGGCCGTCTTGATAAGAGATCATATGCAAGCTTGACGGCCCACGCAAGGAGGAAGACAGAAGTTGGGCCAGATTCAGACTGAATCCGAGTTGGAATAGAATTAGGACTCTAGGACGTGAATTGATGTAATTGTTTGTAAGGAAAGCCTAGATGAATCCTTTACTTGTACAGGAAGTCCAGCTGCCTCTTATATATGTTGGGGGTGATGGCCGATTAGACAACACACAATCGAACAAATCAATATACTACTTTTTCATCTACGTTTTATCTCTCCACCGTTTTTCTCTCTCGTTCTTCGCTGTTCTTTATGTTTGAGAGCTGCGAATCTCGAGGCTCTAGGGGCGAGCGAATCGACCTAGGGCAGCCCATAGCCGCCGCACTCCCTGACAGGGTCCCTCCCGGGGGTGTGGGGTTTTTGGGTCTGCAAAAGCGCCCGTCGATTGTCTTGCGTATCGCGCTGTCGGTCCGGTCTCCTTCGACGTGAGCTGCGGTGCATCACCCCCGGCGTCGAGGGTACACGTGACATGTTCGTGTGTCAACACACTTTTTGGCGACTCCGCTGGGGAACGAAGATCAATCATCATCATCCACCATATCCGATCTTCCCAAGCCATCCGAGGTAGACGCCGATAACATCATTAAGCCCAGTCTTGATGAGATATCAGCTGATCATCGCCAAGTCTATGAGGAGTACAAGAAGGCGCGCGAAGAGAAGGATTTGCAGGAGTTCCTTGCAAAGTCCAAGAAGGATCGCCAAGGCAACATCACTCCGATTGAAGAAATCAAGTTCCCTCCTCTTCAAGCCAAGCAGGTTAAACCCTCTATAAGTACTGCCTTTTCTCCTGAACAGTGGGCTGAGATTGAAAGTCGTATTGCTGATGGTAACAATCTAGTCTATCAAACTTTCATAGAAAATACTAATGCTCAGAAGAATACATCTCAATCGACTAGTGGTAATGATGGTGTAGCTGCTAGTGTGCAAAACCCTAATCTGGCTTTACCTATCTCATCGGCGCCTCCTGTGCCGATGACTTATTATCCTACCCAAGAAAATCAGATTGTGGCTGCACCCATTAATCCTATTATGAGCATGCTAGGTTCGGTGGCAACGCCGAACCCAACCTTACCTACAGCTACAACCACTCGACCACTAGCAAATTATGGGTCGACATACATGCCACAGTTCCTACCTACAACTAGTACTCCTACCCCTCCTATGCCACTGCCACAAGTTTCATCGTCCACTATGGATGATGGTCTAGCTGATCTTAGAGAGGAGATGGCTAAGATGCTTCGAGAGAATTTTGGGGTTGAGTTACCTCGGAATCGGATTTACCAAAAGCCGTACCTCGAGTACTTTGATGCCATCCAGTGCCCTCCAGGATATAAAATTCCAGATTTTGTTAAGTTCAATGGAGAAGGCACAAAAACCACATGGGAGCATGTTAGTCAATACTTAGCACAATTAGGTGAGGCAGGCTCACTAAATGAGTCGAAAGTGCGTTTATTTCCTTTATCATTAACTGGTACCGCATTTTCATGGTTTTCTGCTTTACCACATGGTTCCATTCGAGTTTGGTCGCAGCTAGAGCAGAAATTTCATGATCACTTTTACAGCGGCAACAATGAACTCAAGTTGTCACATCGAACATCGGTTAAATAGAAGCATGATGAATCGGTCTCTGAATACGTCAAAAGATTCAGAGAAATGAAAAACCGATGTTTTAGTTTGGTGATAACCGAGAGAGACTTGGCATACCTAGTGTCGAGTGGTTTGAGAACTCCCATTAGAGAAAAGCTAGAAGGCTATGAGTTCTTAAATATTAACCAAGCCTTACAAAGGGCTTTGGCTCAGGAAAGCCGAAGCAAAGATCTCAAAGAAGCGCATAGATACAAAGCCGACCGTCCAAAGATGAATATGGTGGAATATGATAGTGATCACTCGGACGATGAGGGTGATGTTTTTGCTACCAAATTTGTTTGGCCATCTAAGGCCAAACCCTTTACTTCTGAAACCGATTCATAAGAGTCGTGATGAAGAGATGAAGTTTACTTTTAACATTGCTAAGTGTGATAGAATATTTGATGCTTTGCTGCAGGCTAAGATTATTAGAATATCTCATACTTTACCGCCGTTTGAAGAGCTGAAACGGCGTGCTTATTGCAAGTATCATAATTCTTTTTCTCATGCTACTAACGATTGCAATGTTTTTCGATGACAGATACAATCGGCCATTAATGATGGACGATTGAACTTTTCTGAGATGCAAGTTGATAAACAGCCCTTTCCAATGAACACCATGGATTTAGAAGGGAAGAAGCGGCTCATTCGGTCGGAGGTAGCCGAATCTTCTAATAAAGCTAATGTCATTGTTGGTGAGTCCAGGAAAGACAAGGAGGGAGACAAGGTCTTGGGGAGACATGTTATGCTTGATAAGCAACCCGATTGCAAGGAAGTGATCAAGATCACCATCAAGAATCCTACACTCGGGGGGCAAACACAGGTGCAACAGGACACTCGAGTTAAATTTGTTAAGCCCAAGAGTCCTGAAGTTGGCAAGTGGAAGATGAACAAAGCTAAAGTACAGCGCAAACAAATCAAACCAACTTTTGACATGTTGCTGTCCAAGTACGCCAACCAGTCGACTGGTCCCAGCTCTAACCGGTCATCACACTTGAAGCGACCAAGGTCACCATCAGATGATATGTTCAGTCGGTATGCGAAACCGAGTGGACCAAAGGCACTCTTTCCAGAAGAGCAGAGGCAAACTGTTTGGGACCGACTTGAATACTCATATAATGGCCGACTGAACATTGGCGACTATCAGTCGGCTGGTCAAATTATGCGACCGAGTGGAAACTATCTTAGTGTAAGAATGCACCCAGGTGGAAGCTATCCAAATGAAAAATTATGGATGGGTAGATTTCATCCGAGTGAAATCCATCCGAGTGAGTTCCATCCGAGTGGATTCCATCAGAGTGATGTCCATCCGAGTAAAAAGGTGCGCCCGAGTGGAAATTTCATGCATCTGGAAAGTCAAAAAGAAAGGCGTGTTAAGTCACCAAGTGTTGTAGCAGTTGAGTCGAGAAAAGGCAAGAAGAAAATGGATGTCGACTCACTTATCTTGGGCACCGAAACATTCCCCATACAGCAGCCGACTGTGCATAACCACTCGACTGAGCTGATACTTGCTATCGCGCCAAAGCACTCGGTTAATGACCATGAAGCAAGCACCAGCCAAGTAATGGTGAGACATCCTAAATTCACTCAGCCAAAGTGGTGTCCTCCAGGGCTAACAAAGACACAGAAGAGGAAACTACAGAGGTTAAGGAGTCAAGAGATGGCAGAGCAGGAGGCCGAGAAGCAAAGGGATAAGTTGTTCAATGACACTCGGCCCATGGTTCTAGCAAAACAAGTGTGGAGGCCTAAACAAATACAAGATACATCAGCTTCTACATCTATCACAGAAGTGCCTACACCACCCAAGGAGGACGATGCGACAGCTATTACATCGTGTGTGACACTTCTTACCTCTCCTTCACTCAGACAGATTTCAGAATCGGTCGATCAACTTGAAGAAGAGGTTGATATGTTGGACTATGAGTCTACGCCGGTTCATGAAGGTATGGATATCAATATGGTGTATTACTTACCTACTGAGTTTCGTGCTGTAGATGAGGAAGGGGAGGTGGCTCAGCTGGATTTTGGCCCTAAAAATGCAATATTCGAGAAGCCAAAAGAACCAGTAACGCATCTAAAACCGTTATATCCCAGAGGTCATATCAATGGGTCACTGCTAACTCAGATGCTTGTGGATGGAGGTGCTGTGGTAAATCTTATGCCCTATTCGGTCTTCAAGAAATTGGGTTTGCCTGATGAGGAATTGATCAAGACCAATATGGTGCTCAACCGATTTGAAGGCAAAGAGAAAACTGAAGCCAAAGGTGTAATGTATGTGGAGCCTACAGTCGGAAGAAAAACTTTGGCTACTGCATTCTTTGTCGCTGAGGTGCAAGGTAACTACAACGTTATACTAGGCCGTGATTGGGTTCATGCAAACCAGTGCGTGCCATCCACTATGCACCAGTTTTTGATTCAATGGGTTGATGATGAGGTGGAAGTCATTCATCCGGATAACTCGGCCTGTGTTGCTTTGGCCGATGCATCGGTGGATTGGCAACATCCCAATGCTACTTGCTTGACGGGACGTGACTTATCAGAGTTTGATTTTCTCGGCGCGACCAAGAATGGTTTTGTGCCCGTGTCTTTAAAGCCGAGTGAATGCAATCGGCTCCAAGGTATGATATGTTTAAATGGATTCTAATTCCGAGTGGTTTCAGAAACGTCTTGTAAAATTTTAATCCAGTGAGGACGATATGTATGAGTCTATAGATGAGTTGGATGACATGGATAAACTTGGACAAGGTTTTACATCGGCTGATCCATTAGAAGAGATAGATATTGGAGATGGTTCAGTCACTCGACCGACATTTATAAACAAAAATTTGAAAGCCGATTGTAAGGCTAAATTAATCGAGCTATTGAAAGAATATGTTTGTTGCTTTGCATGGGAATATCATGAGAAGCCAGGGTTGAGCCGAGAGCTAGTGGAGCATCGGTTGCCTATAAAAGTCGGTTTTAGACCTTATAAACAGTCGGCCAGAAAGTTTAATCCGAAAACATATGACCGGATCAAGGAAGAGATCGATCGACTGCTTGAAGCTAATTTCATTCGACCTTGCAGGTATGCCGAGTGGATTTCTAACATTGTCCCAGTGGAGAAGAAGGGATCCGGCAAGTTGAGGGTGTGCATTGACTTCAGAGATTTGAATAGGGCTACACCCAAAGATGAGTATCCCATGCCAATAGCCGATATGCTTATTAATGATGCTTCTGGACATAAGATTATTAGCTTTCTAGATGGTAATGCCGGATACAATCAAATTTTTATGGCCGAAGAGGACATGTACAAAACAGCTTTCCGATGTCCTGGATTCCTTGGTTTATTCAAGTGGACAGTGATGACATTCGGATTAAAAAATGCTGGAGCCACATATCAAAGGGCTATGAATTTGATTTTTCATGATTTACTCGGTATCATACTTGAAGTTTATATTGATGATATTGTTGTCAAATCGGATGCTTTTGAATCTCACTTGGCCGATTTGCGTTTAGCTTTTGAAAGAATGAAAAAGTATGGACTGAAGATGAATCCTTTGAAGTGTGCTTTCGGCGTGTCAGCTGGCAAGTTTTTGGGTTTCATTATTCATGAAGATGGCATAGAGATTGATCCCAAAAAGATAGAGGCTATACAAAAAGTGGAGGCTCCAACATGCAACAGAGATATGCAAAAGTTCCTTGGCAAGGTCAATTATTTGAGAAGGTTCATAGCTAATCTGTCAGGGAAAGTTGATGCATTTACTCCTATCCTTCAGTTAAAGAATGATGTTGATTTCACTTGGGGGGCAAAACAGCAAGAAGCCTTTGATATGATCAAGAATTATTTGTGCACTCCTCCGGTGATGAAAGCACCCAAGGATAGAGAGCCTTTTAAGCTTTATATCGCAGCAAACGAAGGTGTTATTGGTGCTGTTTTGACTCAAGATACCGAAGGAAAAGAGCATGCCATTACGTATTTGAGCAGACGCTTATTGGACGCCGAGACAAGGTATACATTTATTGAAAAACTATGTCTATGCTTATATTATGCTTGCACAAAATTGAGACATTACCTAGTGCCGAGTGCTTGTGTAGTAGCTTGTCAAACCAATGTCATTAAGTACATGTTGCATAGGCCAATTCTTAGTGGTAGAACTGGCAAGTGGGCTTATGCTTTGATTGAATATGATTTGGCTTATGAATCTTTAAAATCCATGAAAAGCAAAATTGTTGCTAATTTCATTGTTGAACATCGGATTAATGACAAGCATGATGTTAATACGAACCTTGTTTCATTAGTGCCATGGAGATTATACTTTGATGGTTCAGTTTGTAGCAATGGCCAAGGTGTTGGTATTGTTTATATATCTCCTCATGGTGCTGTTTTTGAAGCCTCATGCCGCTTAGAATATTTTTGCACAAACAATCAAGCCGAATATGAAGCATTGTTATTCGGTCTAGAGATGTTACTTGCTATAGGTGTTACACATATTGAGGCTTACGGTGATTCGTTACTAGTGGTGCAGCAAATATCCAGAGTCTTTCAGTGTTTGGACGAATAACTTAATGATTATCTTGATAAATGTCTAGATATAATTTCTACTTTGGATTGTCTTAGCATTGCACATATATCTAGACATGACAACTGGAAAGCAAATGAGTTGGCACAACAAGCAGCTCGATATCATGTTGATCATGGCATGTTTCATATCTCTCAAAGACCGATGTCTTGTCTTGCCAATATGGGAGAGGCCGAACCTGAACCCACTGATTCGGTCATTACCAAAAAATCTAGTGCAGGTGATAATTCCGACTGGAGAAAGCCCATTGTTGATTATTTGTGCAATCCGAGTGAAAGGGTGGACAGGGCTGTTCAGCATATGGCTTTCAAGTATACAATGAGAGATGATGGTCTTTATCGCCGAATAGTCGATGATGTTCTTCTAAAGTGTTTGGATGAGGACCAGGCAAGAGTTGCTATGGGAGAAGTACATGATGGTATTTTTGGCACTCACCAGTCGGCTCCCAAGGTGAAATGGTTATTGCGACGTGCTGGGTTTTATTGGCCGACTATGATTAGTGAATGCTTCAGATATTATAAAGGATGTGAAGCTTGTCAAAAGTTTGGTGATATTCAATTGGCTCCTGCTGCCATGTTACATCCTATTATCAAACCATGGCCTTTCAGAGGTTGGGGTTTAGATTTCATTGGACAAATCCACCCGTATTCCTCAAAAGGGCATCGGTTCGTATTGGTGGCAACTACTTATTTAACTAAATGGTCTGAAGCAGTACCTCTCAAGAACATGACACATATGGAGGTAATTCAATTCATAACCGAAAACATTATTCATAGATTCGGTATTCCTCAAACATTAACTACAGATGAAGGTTCATCTTTCATGTCACACCAAGTCAGAGAGTTTTCCGAATCTTATAACATAAAGTTGCAAAATTCCTCTCCGTATTATGCCCAAGCTAATGGACAAGCTGAGTCTAGCAATAAAATTTTAATCAAGCTCATCAAGAAGAAGATTGAGGATAATCCGAGGAGATGGCATGAGTTGTTGTCTGATGCTTTGTGGGTACATAGAATTTCAAGGCATGGTGCTACCAAGGTGACTCCATATGATCTTGTATATGGCCAAGAGGCTGTTTTACCAGTGGAAGTAAATTTGGATGCTTTGAGAATAGCCAAACAAAATGATTTATCGGCAGTAGATTTTTATAACTTGATGATGGACAATATTGATGAGGTTGCCGATAAACGTTTGGCTGCTTTGAAGTCCATAGAGAGAGACAAGTTGAGGGTTGCAAGAGCTTACAATAAGAAAGTTAAGTTTAAGAATTTTCAAGTTGGTGATCTTGTCTGGAAAGTGATTCTGCCGATTGGTTCAAGAGATTGAAAATTCGGGAAGTGGTCTCCAAGTTGGGAAGGTCCTTTTAGGATTACAAGAGTTGTTCCCGGAAATTCATATTTGGTGGAATCAATACAAGGGGCATTGTTACCCGAGCTCTCAACGGAAAATATTTGAAGAAATACCACCCGAGTGTGTGGCAGGAAGCTTGAGTAGGCAATGGTCGATATATGATTATCGCCCTTAGCACAAACATGGCCGATACATAATTATCGCCCTAAGAAAATAAATGGCCGATGGAGTGTTGACATCGTCCTTAGAACAAACACCGTGCATATTATTTTTCGGCGTGCAAGCTTTGCCGAAAAACAGGGGGGCATGTGTTGACATCAGATTTTGGCACGGCGTAAAAGAAAATGAGATGGCTTCGAGTGAAAGGGTTTTCAGCATGAAAAATTTCACATCACCGAGTGGAACAACTTTGATGTTTAGGTTATCATCGTCCGACTCCATCTTAGGGGCCGAAATTGTATTCCGAGTGGCAGAATTCAATTTTCCGAGTGGTTTTTGGCCGATCATGCCTTCAAGATGACCTCGGATGAAGGGGTACTCTAAAGAAATTGTCTTCGTCTCATCGAGGCAATTGATTTTGATATATAAATCATCTCAATCCGAGTTCATATGCAAAAGTTAGAGGCAATATACTGCAGACCGAAGCTGAATGGAAATATGGCGCGAAGTACCAGACACCCTGTCTAATGGGTCGCGCAAGCAATTCGGCCCTTAAGAGGTCCTTTAATCAGAAAAACTTCAACATGCGAAAGTTTCCTCTCATCGAGCCGATTGATTTTCATATATAATTCGTCTCAATCCGAGGTCTTATTAGACCTGGGGAGACAAATCAAGATCAGGCTATGTTTTTGGTCGAGTGAAAAGCTTACTATCCGAGTGAAAACTCACCGGTCGAGTGAAAGCTTACCTTTTGGGTAAAAACTTACCGATCGAGTGAAAACTTACTTTTTGAGTGAAACTTACCGGTCGAGTGAAAGTTTGACATCCGAGTGAACTTATTATCATCTGAGTGAAGATATTACCGTCGAAATGAAAACTTGCCGATCGAGTAAGAGATTACCTTCCGTGTGAAAATATAGTCATCCGAGAGGAATATTATCTTCCGAGTGAAAATATAGTCATCCGACTGGAATATATCTTCCGAGTGAAAGATTCTAACACCCGAGTGAAAAAGTCCAGAAGGACGATCCAAGTGACTCTAATATCCGAGTGGATGAGCTCGAATCCTAGTGAAACTGAGCATGTGCCCGAAAGTTTATCAAGATGACCTCAAATGGAGAAATGTTCAATATGGAAGTTGTGCGTATCGTCAAAAAGGTAAATTTTGGTTTTGGAGTCATCATCATCAGAGATAGTATATGGCCTGCAAATTCACTACGAGACTCGGACAATCCAGTCCGTTGCAAGACCGAGTCCGACTGGAAGGTAAAGATGACCTCGAAAAGTATTCAAGATGACCTTATTTGAAAAAGTGATCAACATAAGAGTTGTTCGTCTCGTCGGGGCACATAAGTTTGATATTTGGGCCATCTTGATAAGAGATCATATGCAAGCTCGACGGCCCACACAAGGAGGAAGACAGAAGTTGGGCCAGATTCAGACTGAATCCGAGTTGGAATAGAATTAGGACTCTAGGACGTGAATTGATGTAATTTTTTGTAAGGAAAGCCTAGATGAATCCTTTACTTGTACGGGAAGTCCAGCTGCCTCTTATATATGTTGGGGGTGATGGCCGATTAGACAACACACAATCGAACAAATCAATATACTACTTTTTCATCTACGTTTTATCTCTCCACCGTTTTTCTCTCTCGTTCTTCGCTGTTTTTCGTGTTTGAGAGCTGCGAATCTCGAGGCTCTAGGGGCGAGCGAATCGACCTAGGGCAGCCCATAGCCGCCGCACTCCTTGACGGGGTCCCTCCCGGGGGTGTGGGGTTTTCGGGTCTGCAAAAGCGCCCGTCGACTGTCTTGCGTATCGCGCTGTCGGTCGGGTCTCCTTCGACGTGAGCTACGGTGCATCACCCCTGGCGTCGAGGGTACACGTGACATGTTCGTGTGTCAACACACTTTTTGGCGACTCCGCTGGGGAACGAAGATCAATCATCATCATCCACCATGTCCGATCTTCCCAAGTCATCCGAGGTAGACGCCGATAACATCATTAAGCCCAGTCTTGATGAGATATCAGCTGATCATTGCCAAGTCTATGAGGAGTACAAGAAGGCGCGCGAAGAGAAGGATTTGCAGGAGTTCCTTGCAAAGTTCAAGAAGGATCGCCAAGGCAACATCACTCCGATTGAAGAAATCAAGTTCCCTCCTCTTCAAGCCGAGCAGGTTAAACCCTCTGTAAGTACTGCCTTTTCTCCTGAACAGTGGGCTAAGATTGAAAGTCGTATTGCTGATGGTAACAATCTAGTCTATCAAACTTTCATATAAAATACTAATGCTCAGAAGAATACATCTCAATCGACTAGTGGTAATGATGGTGTAGCTGCTAGTGTGCAAAACCCTAATCTGGCTTTACCTATCTCATCGGTGCCTCCCGTGCTGATGACTTATTATTCTACCCAAAAAATCAGATTGTGGCTGCACCCATTAATCCTATTATGAGCATGCCAGGTTCGGTGGCAACGCCGAACCCAACCTTACCTACAGCTACAACCACTCGACCACTAGCAAATTATGGGTTGACAAACATGCCACAGTTCCTACCTACAACTAGTAGTCCTACCCCTCCTATGCCACTACCACAAGTTTCATCGTCCACTATGGATGATGGTCTAGCTAATCTTAGAGAGGAGATGGCTAAGATGCTTCGAGAGAATTTTGGGGTTGAGTTACCTCGGAATCGGATTTACCAAAAGCCGTACCCCGATTACTTTGATGCCATCCAGTGCCCTCCAGGATATAAAATTCCAGATTTTGTTAAGTTCAATGGAGAGGGCACAAAAACCACATGGGAGCATGTTAGTCAATACTTAGCACAATTAGGTGAGGCAGGCTCACTAAATGAGTTGAAAGTGCGTTTATTTCCTTTATCATTAACTGGTACCGCATTTTCATGGTTTTCTTCTTTACCACATGGTTCCATTCGAGTTTGGTCGCAGCTAGAGCAGAAATTTCATGATCACTTTTATAGCGGCAACAATGAACTCAAGTTGTCACATCTAACATCGGTTAAATAGAAGCATGATGAATCGGTCTCTGATTACGTCAAAAGATTCAGAGAAACGAAAAACCAATGTTTTAGTTTGGTGATAACCGAGAGAGACTTGGCAGACCTAGTGTCGAGTGGTTTGAGAACTCCCATTAGAGAAAAGCTAGAAGGCTATGAGTTCTTAAATATTAACCAAGTCTTACAAAGGGCTTTGGCTCAGGAAAGCCGAAGCAAAGATCTCAAAGAAGTGCATAGATACAAAGCCGATCGTCCAAAGATGAATATGGTGGAATATGATAGTGATCACTCGGACGATGAGGGTGATGTTTTTGCTACCGAATTTGTTTGGCCATCTAAGGCCAAACTCTTTACTTGCAATGATCTGAAACCGATTCATAAGAGTCGTGATGAAGAGATGAAGTTTACTTTTAACATTGCTAAGTGTGATAGAATATTTGATGCTTTGCTGCAGGCTAAGATTATTAGAATATCTCATACTTTACCGCCGTTTGAAGAGTTGAAACGGCATGCTTATTGCAAGTATCATAATTCTTTTTCTCATGCTACTAATGATTGCAATGTTTTTCGACGACAGATACAATCAGCCATTATTGACGGACGATTGAACTTTTCTGAGATGCAAGTTGATAAACAGCCCTTTCCAATGAACACCATGGATTTAGAAGGGAAGAAGCTGCTCATTCGGTCGGAGGTAGCCGAATCTGCTAATAAAGCTAATGTCATTGTTGATGAGCCCAGGAAAAACAAGGAGGGCGACAAGGTCTTGGGAAGACATGTCCCGATGGCAAGGAAGTGATCAAGATCACCATCAAGAATCCTACACTCGGGGGCAAACACAGGTGCAACAGGACACTCGAGTTAAATTTGTTAAGCCCAAGAGTCCTGAAGTTGGCAAGTGGAAGATGAACAAAGCTAAAGTACAGCACAAACGAATCAAACCAACTTTTGACATGTTGCTGTCCAAGTACGCCAACCAGTCGACTGGTCCCAGCTCTAACCGGTCATCACACTTGAAGCGACCAAGGTCACCATCAGATGATATGTTCAGTCGGTATGCGAAACCGAGTGGACCAAAGGCACTCTTTCCAGAAGAGCAGAGGCAAACTATTTGGGATCGACTTGAATACTCATATAATGGCCGACTAAACATTGGCGACTATCAGTCGGCTGGTCAAAATATGCAACCGAGTGGAAACTATCCTAGTGTAAGAATGCACCCAGGTGGAAGCTATCCAAATGAAAAATTATGGATGGGTAGATTTCATCCGAGTGAAATCCATCGTAGTGAGTTCCATCCGAGTGGATTCCATTAGAGTGACATCCATCCGAGTAAAAAGGTGCGCCCGAGTGGAAATTTCATGCATCTGGAAAGTCGAAAAGAATGGCGTGTTAAGTCACCAAGTGTTACAGCAGTTGAGTCGGGAAAAGGCAAGAAGAAAATGGATGTTGACTCACTTATCTTGGGCACCAAAACATTCCCCATACAGCAGCCGACTGTGCATAACCACTCGACTGAGCCGATACTTGCTATCGCGCCAAAGCACTCGGTTAATGACCATGAAGCAAGCACCAGCCAAGTAAAGGTGAGACATCCTAAATACACTCAGCCAAAGTGGTGTCCTCCAGGGCTAACAAAGACACATAAGAGGAAACTACAGAGGTTAAGGAGTCAAGAGATGGCAGAGCAGGATGCCGAGAAGCAAAGGGATAAGTTGTTCAATGACACTCAGCCCATGGTTCTAGCAAAACAAGTGTGGAGGCCTAAACAAATACAAGATACATCAGCTTCTACATCTATCACAGAAGTGCCTACACCACCCAAGGAGGACGATGCGACAGCTATTACATCGTCTGTGACACTTCCTACCTCTCCTTCACTCGGACAAATTTCAGAATCGGTCGATCCACTTGAAGAAGAGGTTGATATGGTTGACTATGAGTCTACGCCGGTTCATGAAGGTATGGATATCAATATGGTGTATTACTTACCTACTGAGTTTCGTGCTGTAGATGAGGAAGGGGAGGTGGCTCAGCTGGATTTTGGCCCTAAAAATGCAATATTCAAGAAGCCAAAAGAACCAGTAACGCATCTGAAACCGTTATATCTCAGTGGTCATATCAATGGGTCACCGCTCACTCAGATGCTTGTGGATGGAGGTGCTGTGGTAAATCTTATGCCCTATTCGGTCTTCAAGAAATTGGGTGTGCCTGATGAGGAATTGATCAAGACCAATATGGTGCTCAACGGGTTTGAAGGCAAAGAGAAAACTGAAGCCAAAGGTGTAATTTATGTGGAGCTTACAGTTGGAAGCAAAACTTTGGCTACTGCATTCTTTGTCGCTGAGGAGCAAGGTAACTACAACGTTATACTAGGCCATGATTGGGTTCATGCAAACCAGTGTGTGCCATCCACTATGCACCAGTTTTTGATTCGATGGGTTGATGATGAGGTGGAAGTCATTCATGCGGATAACTCGGCCTATGTTGCTTTGGCCGATGCATCGGTGGATTGGCAACATCCCAATGCTACTTGCTTGACGGGACGTGACTTATCAGAGTTTGATTTTCTCAGCGCGACCAAGAATGGTTTTGTGCCTGTGTCTTTAAAGCCGACTGAATGTAGTCGGCTCCAAGGTATGATATGTTTAAATGGATTCTAATTCCGAGTGGTTACAAAAACGTCTTGTAAAATATCAATCCAATGAGGACGATATGTATGAGTCTATAGAGGAGTTGGATGACATGGATAAACTTGGACAAGGTTTTACATCGGCTGATCCATTAGAAGAGATAGATATTGGAGATGGTTCAGTCACTCGACCGACATTTATAAACAAAAATTTGAAAGCCGATTGTAAGGCTAAATTAATCGAGCTATTGAAAGAATATGTTTGTTGCTTTGCATGGGAATATCATGATTTGCCAGGGTTGAGCCGAGAGCTAGTGGAGCATCGGTTGCCTATAAAAGCCGGTTTTAGACCTTATAAACAGTCGGCCGGAAAGTTTAATATGAAAACATATGACCGGATCAAGGAAGAGATCGATCGACTGCTTGAAGCTAATTTCATTCGACCTTGCAGGTATGCCGAGTGGATTTCTAACATTGTCCCAGTGGATAAGAAGGGATCCGGCGAGTTGAGTGTGTGCATTGACTTCAGAGATTTGAATAGGGATACACCCAAAGATGAGTATCCCATGCCAATAGCCGATATGCTTATTAATGATGCTTCTGGACATAAGATTATTAGCTTTCTAGATGGTAATGCCGGATACAATCAAATTTTTATGGCCGAAGAGGACATGTACAAAACAGCTTTCCGATGTCCTTGTTTCCTTGGTTTATTCGAGTGGACAGTGATGACATTCGGATTAAAAAATGCTGGAGCCACATATCAAAGGGCTATGAATTTGATTTTTCATGATTTACTCGGTATCATACTTGAAGTTTATATTGATGATATTGTTGTCAAATCGGATGCTTTTGAATCTCACTTGGCCGATTTGCGTTTAGCTTTTGAAAGAATGAAAAAGTATGGACTGAAGATGAATCCTTTGAAGTGTGCTTTCGGCGTGTCAGCTGACAAGTTTTTGGGTTTCATTATTCATGAAGATGGCATAGAGATTGATCCCAAAAAGATAGAGGCTATACAAAAAGTGGAGGCTCCAACATGCAACAGAGATATGCAAAAGTTCCTTGGCAAGGTCAATTATTTGAGAAGGTTCATAGCTAATCTGTCAGGGAAAGTTGATGCATTTACTCCTATCCTTCGGTTAAAGAATGATGTTGATTTCACTTGGGGGGCAAAACAGCAAGAAGCCTTTGATATGATCAAGAATTATTTGTGCACTCCTCCGGTGATGAAAGCACCAAGCATAGAGAGCCTTTTGAGATTTATATTGCAGCAGAGGAAGGTGTTATTGGTGTTGTTTTGACTCAAGATACCGAAGGAAAAGAGCATGCCATTACGTATTTGAGCAGACGCTTATTGGATGCCGAGACAAGGTATACATTTATTGAAAAACTATGTCTATGCTTATATTATGCTTGCACAAAATTGAGACATTACCTAGTGCCGAGTGCTCGTGTAGTAGGTTGTCAAACCGATGTCATTAAGTACATGTTGCATAGGCCAATTCTTAGTGGTAGAATTGGCAAGTGGGCTTATGCTTTGATTGAATATGATTTGGCTTATGAATCTTTAAAATCCATGAAAGGCCAAATTGTTGCTAATTTCATTGTTGAACATCAGATTAATGACAAGCATGATGTTAATATGAACCTTGTTTCATTAGTGCCATGGAGATTATACTTTGATGGTTCAGTTTGTACCAATGACCAAGGTGTTGGTATTGTTTATATATCTCCTCATGGTGCTGTTTTTGAAGCCTCATGCCGCTTAGAATATTTTTGCACAAACAATCAAGCCGAATATGAAGCATTGTTATTCGGTCTAGAGATGTTACTTGCTATAGGTGTTACACATATTGAGGCTTACGGTGATTCGTTACTAGTGGCGCAGCAAATATCCAGAGTCTTTCAGTGTTTGGACGAATCACTTAATGTTTATCTTGATAAATGTCTAGATATAATTTCTACTTTGGACTGTTTTAGCATTGGACATATATCTAGACATGACAACTGGAAAGCAAATGAGTTGGCACAGCAAGCATCTGGATATCATGTTGATCATGGCATGTTTCATATCTCTCAAAGACCGATGTCTTGTCTTGCCAATATGGGAGAGGCCGAACCTGAACCCACTGATTCGGCCATTAACAAAGAATATAGTGCAGGTGATAATTCCGACTGGAGAAAGCCCATTGTTGATTACTTGTGCAATCCGAGTGAAAGGGTGGACAGGGCTGTTCGGCATATGGCTTTCAAGTATACAATGAGAGATGATGGTCTTTATCGCCGAACAGTCGATGATGTTCTTCTAAAGTGTTTGGATGAGGACCAGGCAAGAGTTGCTATGGGAGAAGTACATGAAGGTATTTTTGGCACTCACCAGTCGGTTCCCAAGATGAAATGGTTATTGCGACGTGCTGGGTTTTATTGGCCGACTATGATTAGTGATTGCTTCAGATATTATAAAGGATGTGAAGCTTGTCAGAAGTTTGGTGATATTCAATTGGCTCCTGCTGCTATGTTACATCCTATTATCAAACCGTGGCCTTTCAGAGGTTGGGGTTTAGATTTCATTGGACAAATCCACCCGTCTTCCTCGAAAGGGCATCGGTTCGTATTGGTGGCAACTGATTATTTCACTAAATGGTCTGAAGCAGTACCTCTCAAGAACATGACACATACGGAGGTAATTCAATTCATAACCGAACACATTATTCATAGATCCGGTATTCCTCAAACGTTAACTACAGATCAAGGTTCATCTTTCATGTCACACCAATTCAGAGAGTTTGCCGAATCTTATAACATAAAGTTACTCAATTCCTCTCCGTATTATGCCCAAGCTAATGGACAAGCTGAGTCTAGCAATAAAATTTTAATCAAGCTCATCAAGAAGAAGATTGAGGATAATCCGAGGAGATGGCATGAGTTGTTGTCTGAAGCTTTGTGGGCACATAGAATTTCAAGGCATGGTGCTACCAAGGTGACTCCATATGATCTTGTATATGGCCAAGAGGCTGTTTTACCAGTGGAAGTAAATTTGAATGCTTTGAGAATGGCCAAACAAAATGATTTATCGGCAGTAGAATTTTATAACTTGATGATGGACAATATTGGTGAGGTTGCCGATAAACGTTTGGCTGCTTTGAAGTCCATAGAAAGAGACAAGTTGAGGGTTGCAAGAGCTTACAATAAGAAAGTTAAGTTTAAGAATTTTCAAGTTGGTGATCTTGTCTGGAAAGTGATTCTGCCGATTGGTTCAAGAGATTGAAAATTCGGGAAGTGGTCTCCAAGTTGGGAAGGTCCTTTTAGGATTACAAGAGTTGTTCCCGGAAATTCATATTTGGTGGAATCAATACAAGGGGCATTGTTACCCGAGCTCTCAACGGAAAATATTTGAAGAAATACCACCCGAGTGTGTGGCAGGAAGCCTGAGTAGGCAATGGCCGATATATGATTATCGCCCTTAGCACAAACATGTCCGATACATAATTATCGCCCTAAGAAAATAAATGGCCGATGGAGTGTTGACATCGTCCTTAGAACAAACACCGTGCATATTATTTTTCGGCATGCAAGCTTTGCAGAAAAACAGGGGGGCATGTGTTGACATCAGATTTTTGCACGGCGTAAAAGAAAATGAGATGGCTTCGAGTGAAAGGGTTTTCAGCATGAAAAATTTCACATCACCGAGTGGAACAACTTTGATGTTTAGGTTATCATCGTCCGACTCCATCTTAGGGGCCGAAATTGTATTCCGATTGGCAGAATTCAATTTTCCGAGTGGTTTTTGGCCGATCATGCCTTCAACACGACCTTGGATGAAGGGGTACTCTAATGGAATTGTCTTCGTCTCGTCGAGGCAATCGATTTTGATATATAAATCATCTCAATCCGAGTTCATATGCAAAAGTTAGAGGCAATACACTGCAGACTGAAGCTGAATGGAAATATGGCGCGAAGTACAAGACACCCTGTCTGATGGGTCGCGTGTGCAATTCGGCCCGTAAGAAGTCCTTGAATCGGAAAAACTTCAACACGAGAAAGTTTCGTCTCATCGATCCAATCGATTTTCATATATAATTCGTCTCAATCCGAGGTCGTATGAGACCTGGGGAGACAAATCAAGATCAGGCTATGTTTTCGGTCGAGTGAAAAGCTTACTATGCGAGTGAAAACTCACCGGTCGAGTGAAAGCTTACCTTTCGGGTAAAAACTTACCGATCGAGTGAAAACTTACTTTTTGAGTGAAAACTTACGGGTCGAGTGAAAGTTTGACATCCGAGTTAACTTATTATCATCTGAGTGAAGATATTTCCGTCGGAATGAAAACTTGCCGATCGAGTAAGAGATTACCTTCCGTGTGAAAATATAGTCATCCGAGTGGAATATTATCTTCCGAGTGAAAATATAGTCATCCGACTGGAATATATCATCCGAGTGAAAGGTTCTAACATCCGAGTGAAAAAGTCTAGTCGGACGATCCAAGTGACTCTAATATCCGAGTGGATGAGCTCGAATCCGAGTGAAACTGAGCATGTGCCCGAAAGTTTATCAAGATGACCTCAGATGGAGAAATGTTCAATATGGAAGTTGTGTGTATCGTCAAAAAGGTAAATTTTGGTTTTGGAGTCATCATCATCAGAGATAGTATATGGCCTGCAAATTCACTACGAGACTCAGACAATCCAGTCCGCTGCAAGACCGAGTCCGACTGGAAGGTAAAGATGACCTCGAAAAGTATTCAGGATGACCTTATTTGAAAACGTGATCAACATAAGAGTTGTTCATCTCGTCGGGGCACATAAGTTTGATATTCGGGCCATCTTGATAAGAGATCATATGCAAGCTCGACGGCCCACGCAAGGAGGAAGACAGAAGTTGGGCCAGATTCAGACTGAATCCGAGTTGGAATAGAATTAGGACTCTAGTACGTGAATTGATGTAAATTTTTGTAAGGAAAGCCTAGATGAATCCTTTACTTGTACGGGAAGTCCAGCTGCCTATTATATATGTTGGGGGTGATGGCCGATTAGACAACACACAATCGAACAAATCAATATACTACTTTTTCATCTATGTTTTATCTCTCCACCATTTTTCTCTCTCGTTCTTCGCTGTTCTTTGTGTTTGAGAGCTGCGAATCTTGAGGCTCTAGGGGCGAGCGAATCGACCAAGGGCGGCCCATAGCCGCCGCACTCCCTGACGGGGTCCCTCCCAGGGGTGTGGGGTTTTCGGGTCTGCAAAAGCGCCCATCGACTGTCTTGCGTATCGCGCTGTCGGTCGGGTCTCCTTCGACGTGAGCTGCGGTGCATCACCCCCGGCGTCGGGGGTACACATGACGTGTTCATGAGTCAACATCCTCCATCTGCGATCTCTATGTACGGGGGCGGGGTTCAAGACCTGTGAAGTGAAGGTGCCGTCTCCGGCGAGGAAGAGTAGAACACGGGATATGGACCGGCCAGTTGGCACACCGTGCCCTGCCGCCTCCCATGCCCTACTCATCCTCGGAGGAGTCCCCGACCTTGGCGGTGCCGGACGTTGGATGGCGGCAAGTAGGACGCATGGCTGACGGTGCTCCCGTCGTCGGCCGCCAGCGTGGCCAGCGCTTGTGCGGTCGCGTCCACGTCCGGCTACGCCGCTATTGCGTCACAAGAGGAGACTTGAGTGAGGGCGGCGACCTAGAGCTTCATCCCCGAAGACAAGCTCTCCCGTAGAGCATTCGCACTTGAGGTCATGGCGGATGTGGTGCCAGGTAGTAGGACGATGCGCTATGGTGTGGAGGTTAGCTGGGCGTTGCCGCTTTAAGTAGCGCATTCCAGTGAGGCCAAGCGTCCGGGTGCGTCATTAAGTCGCCGGAGTTGGTTCCTCGGGCACCGAGCCTCTTAACGATGACATACGAATGAACGGCATGAATGCGGGCAGCTGGCGCCAGCTGGGAATGCACCGCGCGACGGCGCGAGGGACGAGGGTTTTGGTGTGCCAGGGTAGTCAGCTGCGGTCGTGGCAACGTTGGAGATGCCCTTTGCTCACATGCGATCCCCGCATGTCACTGAAAAAGCACGACTCGGCATGGTCTCAGCTCCAGAGGATGCAGTTGGCCGCGCTACACCACTCTGCGGATGTGTCGTGGCGCCCCGTGCATCCTCGACGAGCCAGGTGTTGGCGTGTGTTTGGATTGTGGCCAAAGTGCACCTTATCAAAATTTTGGTGATGACCCAAAGATTGGTCTTTGTTTGGATGGTTGCCATTTTTTGGCATGCCAATGAACTCTAGCCAATTCTAGTTCATTTTTCTTGCCAATGTCGGCCAAATTATGGGCAACCAATACCTCAACCAAAATTTTGGTCATGACCCAAAGATTGGTCTTTGTTTGGATGGTTGCCATTTCTTTGGCATGCCAATGAACTCTAGCCAACTCTAGTTCATTTGTCTTGCCAATGTCGGCCAAATCATGGGCAACCAATACCTCAACCAAAATTTTGGCTACCCAATGCTTTGATGGGGCAACCTTGGGCACAAACCAAATGCCACCCTCGGCACACTAAAACCGACCGTGTCTAGCGACGATATGAGCGTGTCGCTCACCGCGGTCGCCGTGTCCAGAGGCAGTGCTGGAGTTGTGCCCCTTTGTTGGCCCCAACGACCCACATGAACGGTTGTCGGCGGCGAGGAGGTCGTGGCCCAGCTCCTCCATTGGACTAGTCTGTGCTACATCGTCCTGACGGGTGTGTCCCACATGTCGGTTTCCCTGTTTTCCCGGCCATATTCGAGCGTCAGTGCTCCGCGTTGCGCATTAGGCCTTTCACTATGTAGGCCAAGCGAGACACCTTGTTGTTTATTTGAACCGTTAAAGTATAATCATGTGGCATTTGCTTATTTCTCATTCCTCTCCAACCCTCTTCTCCATCGATCATGTCGCCCTCCAGTCGGAGTCCATCCTCCCACATGCCTCATTTGAGCATTCCGCCGAGTATCATTCGCATGTACCCACCCTAGTCCTCTTTCAATAGATCTCCGGACCCCGAGATGAAATTGAGAGGGAACGAGTGGGGGCACGTTATACCTAAGGCGGATTCAAAATTTTGAACCGGTGATCATAGCATCCGCAAATCATATATAAAGGGTATTCAATGTTCGTTTCATTTTTGAACGTAAAATATACTCCCTCCTATCCTTTCTAGTTTACATATAAGTTTTATGTGTAGTCAAAGTATCTCTACTTTGATCAAAAAGGTATCAACATTCAACAACGCCCAATCAATATTGTTAGATTCGTACGTACTCCTAGATTTGTACTCGAGATGGTTTCCAATTTGACTATTGACAAGATTAATAGTACATGAGATGTATAATGTGAAAATTATATCATTGGAAACTCCTTTCACATACGAATTTGACCGTATGCTTTGTGTAAGTTGCATGTCATATATTATTACTCTAACATTTGGTCAAAGTTAGCCTCGAAAAACGCATTAGACCCTGTATGCTTTGTGTAAGTTGCATGTAATATATTATTACTCTAACATTTGTGTAAGTTGCATGTCATATATTATTACTCTAACATTTGGTCAAAGTAGTATAGTGGAAGTGGATCCTCTGACGTAGGTATCCCTGCCTTACCCTCCCTTTCGGTCACTTACTGGCGGACCCCATGCTTGCTACGCCCTGCATGTCAGTTACTCAATGGGTTCGGCCACGTCAGGGGATCCTCATCTGTAGTATACTCCCTCTATTTTTATTTACTCCGCATAAAATGGAGGGAGTGGTGGTATAATAAATGACGCAGGCGGGGGACGGGGAGGGACGTCGGTTTGCTCTCAACTGCGGTCCCACAAGACCAAGCGTGTTCCATTCGGTGAGCGACATGGAGGGTCCAGCGTGCCGGGCTGCAACGCGAATGCGACAAGAGCGATGTACAGTCAAAACCGATTGACCGGTCGTCACCGGAACCACTATTCACACTAGAACCTTCACTGCTCGGCCTACGCCAGCCACTGCCCTAAAACCACACCAAATATCCAGCCCATTCCCCCACCTTTTGATCCCTATCCCGCATCAAGCGTCCCCTAGTTCGCCGCAAAGCCATGGTGCGCCGCAAGATCACTTACTACAAGATGCTGACGCCGGAGCAACGCGCAGAAATCACGGCGGTGGTCAGCGCCATAGACTTCCTTTCCCAAGCTCGCTTTGCAGCGGGCCAATCCCCGAGTTCTCTGGAGCCAAGCTACATGGAGGAGGAAGCCGATCCAATGTTCATGGCGGAGGTCGCGGCGCAGAAGGCCACCGATGGGTATGAGACGATGGACGTCGACTTCGTGCCGGCGTCCGAGTCCCCCATGGTGCAGGCGGACCAGCGGTTCAACATGGCGATACTAAAGGAGGACCGGGAGGCAGAGGCTCAACTCGACGTGGAGCGCGCGCATGCCGCTGCCATAGAGGCTCTCCTGCAGGCGGAACCGGATGTCCTGGACTTGAACCGGGCGGTGGAGGCTCGACTCGACGCGGAGCGCGCGGATGCCATTGCCATTGAGGTCCTCCTGCAGGCGGAGCCGGACGTCCTCGACTTGAACCGGGTTGTGCTCTCGTCCGTGCAGAGCGCGCGCACGCTCCGCTTGAACGAGTAGATGGAGGCCGAGGGCAACCACGGTGCGGAGACACACTTCGGCAGCGACGGCTGGTTCGCACCGGCAGCCAAAGACGACGAGGCCGTCTCTTTCCGCGAGCAGTGATAGTTTTTCTTTATGTTGTTGTTTTTATGGATCTTTTGCTGTGTAAAAACATATATTTGTTATGCAAGTCACCTGACTTGGGTCAGTCTACCATTTCAGGCGGTTGGATGAATATCCTATGTCTCCTAACCCTTCTTTCCTTCTTCCTCACCTCTTCTTCTTCCCCAACAGACCACCGCACGGGCCGTACGGATACTCCCCAACATGCGGTTGGATAAACATACTCTATGAACGAAAATTATGTGTCAGCGATAGGATGGCTGAGTTTGGTTTGTTCACATGCGACAACATGTGTTAGTGAGGGTGCGTTCCCGTGGTTGGGTTTGCGGCGTGCAGGAGCGAATGTGTGAGGGTGCGGGCGACCGCGGCGTGCAGGAGCGACCGTGTGAGGGTGCGGTGCGACCGCGACAGCCATGCGCAAGTGTACCTCCTTCTCATTTTGAAAACTTTAGGCAAGCTTGGCAAAAATGTGTGGCGAAGTTTGGCAATGCAAGGCCTAGACCCAAACAGGATAAGTACGTACGTACTAGGAGAACTAGTAGTGTTAAAAAAGAAAGGCGGGGTTTTCCTTCGCGGGATTTAATTGATACAAATCCTCATTTCACATGTCAATTAATGCCTATTTTTTTCTCCAAAGACCAAAGAGCTAACCATCTCACTCCTCATCTCTTGATTAATGCAGCGCCATGCAAACCAACCTTCTCACTTCCGCATGCATGCAGGGGATATTAATGTCCTTGGTTGCTAACCCCATCAATTTTGCCTTGATTAGTGTTAGTGGCCCTTTGCAAATTGTAATTTTGATATACTGGACTTGTGTACACAAAAGATGGAGGTAGTAACTATATTTGACTTCCTTCCCCATTGCGGTGATGTCGATGATATCCTTTTTTTGTGGTGTGGCGAAGTGCGTTCGACGGAGAACACCATTGAGGGAGACCACGGTAATTCGTTCGCAAGTGCCGCTTGCAAGCCGAGACAATCGCCTTATTTGCATCCAGGAAGTCCTTTACTAGTACTACTAGGAGTACTAGTGCGGTGAGATGGTTTCTCGAAGAAGACGATGGAGAAGTGGAGTCAGCGAAGAGTGAAATGATGGTTGCCTCGTCCGTGCTTATGTGATTTGACGCCTCACTGCTTTGTGATTTGTGATAGAAGGGACAGGGGAGTAGTCTCTGTGCTCTATACTATACTACATGCATCCAAGCATGGGAGAAAGAGGAGAGACGTTGCATTTTTATATTCCTTCAATCAATCAATCAGGGAGCTTCGGTTCCATCTTTTTGGCTTTGGCAACACCGTCCACAATGGTTCCCATGATGCCAAAAGCTATTTTTACATTTGGCTACACATTGTGGATCCCCTTAACCGTACCACTTGGTTTTGCTCCTGTGTGCTATCTATACAAATCTCAATTATATTGATCTAAAAAAATTATAGAATCAAGATTAGTAAAAAGGAGGTGATTTTGCCGCGCGGATGGCGGGGGAGGTTTCTTACTTGAGCAATGCTACATCCACGTAATGGTTTATGTAAAGTTACGAATTGATGTGATGTGGGACTATTTGATTGGATTAAAGGAGAGGATTAGGCCCACCCCACCTGAAAATCAGGGGGGGCATATATAGATTAGATTGAAAGTATACGTAGCAGCTACGTAGCCCTTTGTAAGTCTAGGATTAGGCTTCTTATTTTCGGAGGACGTTGTCCTAGCAGTTTGCTAACATGCGGTCCCACGTGTCAGTGCTTTACCAAGCCGACCCGCGTCCCACATGAGGCAGAACAACGACAGAAGCAACACGTGGTTAAGTTGAAGAAGATGAGGGAGAAGCGGATTCAGCAACGAGTGAAATGATGGTTGATTCGTCCCTCCAACTTCTTTTTTCAGCATTATTACTTCGTCCCTCCAACTTAACTGCGGGAAAGGTGCAACTTTGTGATTTGACGCCTCATTGCTCATTACTACGCCGGCGCCATGACTGGGGTGCTTCACCCCGGCTGCTCTGCACTGTATTCCGGTATGGCACGTGGACTCGGTAGCTTGATGTCCCACATGTCGGCGAAAGGGACTAGAAGATTTATGAAAGCGAGCGCTCCACTCTTACGACGGAGGAGTAGACGACACGACGGCCCAGTGAACTCTCACTTGTACTGTATAATACTATAGTTTTGCTGTTTCGCATGATCCATCGATACAAACCCGATTAAACAGGAAAGGGCGGGATTTTTCCCGTGCGGTAGATGATACTGGACATACATTTCTAAGGCAATTTTAATGTATGCAAACTAAATAATTATAAGTAACAATATGATATCTAGTAAAACTAAAAACACATATGATTTATTGTGTTAGAGTGTAGTAGTAGTGCTGTATTGCATAGTTGTAAGATGTAACATGCGAGAACATGTAGAGATGTAGTTTTGGAGGGCCTACAGAGATAAAAGCGTAATACGGTCACCGAACTTCAGAATAAGCTGATTACGGTCACTATATACGTTTTGTGGTGATTATACGGTCACTTGCACACATTTCAGCATTGGATTGCACTCTGTTGACCGGCCAAATAGTCTGCGTGGCGCCATGTTGACTAGTTAAATTGATCACGTTCCTTGTGGGTCCCACCTGTCAGTTCGCATAGGAAAAGGTCAGATAAACACAAATTTACGCAGGCGCGACAAGGCTCCAACCCATGCGCGGGAATCACCTGGTTGTGTATGTGTCTGTCAGGACCTGATGTGTGCGCATGCACGTGTAGGTTGAGCACTTGAGCGTGAGAGTGTGTGTTGGTCGTGTGGTGTACTGGTGTGTGCATGCATGCGTGCGTGTGTGCGTGTGAGTGTTGCGTGTGTGCGTGGCTGTGTGTGTACGTGTGAGTGTTGCGTGCGTGCGTGCGTGGGTGCATGTGTTTGCGTGACTGTTGCGTGGATGCAGTTCGTGTGCATGCGTGCGTGTGTGTATAATCACCACACCAACTCCTGTGTGTTAAAACAGACGGCTGAACATACCAATACAAGGCCACCTTGTCCACTGTGCCCGCGGTCATGACTTCGAACCACCCTTCAAATATATTTTTTTCGTTTGTTTTCATTCTTACTAGCAAGATGCCCGTGCGCTTGCACATAACATCAAGATGCATTTGTATGACTTGTTTATCTTGTGAGAGAAAGGGATGAATGAGGGAAGGCCTTATTTGCAAATGTGGAGAGGTGTGTGGGTACCTTTTTGCAAAATTGCCATAGTTTCTTTCCTATCCATCAGATATAAATCGGATGGCCAATATTGCAGGATGGCAGGCACACCATCATCACCAACTCTATTTTTTATAAGAGTGTATTTTAGGTATTTTATAAGAGTGTAGATGTAGAGTAGATACAAGTCGACAGGTGGGCACGATGGTAGTGAGACAATGTGATGCAACACTAGAGGTGCCACGTGGAGTGTTTAACTGGTCAACTACTCATGTCATGAGCAAATACAGAGTTGTACGGTGAGCCTGTGACTGTATAATAACCACTAAACGTAAATGGTGGCCGTATTGAGTGGATTTTGAAGTCCAATGTACGTATCATGCTTTCGCTTCAAATCCACTGATCGTCATTGCATATATCGCGGGAGAAAGATGAAACATGCATGAATTTTTTGGGGGCTTACTTTTAGAGGACCTGGAGATAGTTTTGTGTGCATACGTGAAAGGGTCGTACAGGGGGGTATGTGATGGAGAGAGAGATGATCTTTGTTTCTCTTTATTATGACTAACTTTGTATATAGTATAAAAATATACAAATTCACAGTGCGGAATAAATATCATTGTGGGCACCATGCAATGCAAAATAGCGTTCGTCCTCCTCCATATAACTTTGTAATGTTGTATATATGTAGAAACCCTAAAATATTTTTTTGGCCACACTTTATTCAAAAGGAATGTTGTATGCAAAATAAACGTGAAGAGAGGGCTTTTTAGATCAATGGGGTACGTGATGTAACATGTATGAATGTGTAGTTGATGCATTTGGCGGGGCCTAGAGAGGTATGTGTGTGTATTACGTATTCGAGAGAGGCATGGATAGAGGGGCCGATGGGGGGGCGTGGGAGAGATAGCCCGAGAAATGAGAGTGGTCTAGAGAGAGAGACCAATATGACGTCATGACAAGAGGTTCCATTCCCTTGAGTGTGTATATGCAAGGGTGAGGGAATAGAGGCACCAGGAGAATTTTTCTGTGTTTGTGGTGTTTGTGTTGGTATGTGTGGGTGTGAGAAGAAAATGAGACGTGGGGCAGAGGGTGTGTCACCGCGTGAGGTCCGGTGGGTCGAGGTGAGGCCCTTCGTTCGGTTCCGTCCTGCGCCACATTGGTCGGCCCATGACGCATTTAGGAAGACCCATGGATGGCTAGTCGTACAAGACAAAGATAGCAAAATTGTGAAGGACTTTGTGTCCACTGACAAAGCCGGCTAGGATTTGCAACCCTAGGTTCTCGGACTAAGGTAACCCCTTTATGTCTGATACTACTATTCATCCAACCTAACTTTAGGGGGCATCCTACAGAATGCTCTGCTAGAATCATACTCGTCGATTAGGAAGAGAGGTGTCAGACAATGCGTGAGAGACAGGCGTAAAGATAATGTGCGTACATGAGATGCGTAGGCAGGTCCATGTATATAGAAAGGGTCGATGAGGATTGTGCGTGTGTATGTTTGCGAGAGGAAGAGTGCTTGTGATAAAGGTTAGTGAAAACAGTTGTAAATGGTTAAGAGAGGGAGGGAGGGTTATATCTAGAGCATGTGTGCGAGAAAGACACCTCGGGAGAGTGTGTGTGAGCATGTGTGAGAGACCACCAATGGAGAGTGAAACTACACGTAAAAGACTTCTCTACACATTGATTAAAGATATAAATTGTATCCAAATATTAGGATGGGATCATGATATTTGCAATTCGTGTAAGGAGCGGTCATTGATCCATCAGACATCTAGATTCTATCGAATTGGAGCATGTCTATGTTATTATTCGACACAATTGATCCACATAGTTAGTATTTTGAACTCCAGACAATGCATCGCTTTAGCAATCGAATATAAACGTGAGTATAGTTCATGTTATGAAAGTTACACAATGGACATTATAAATAGCTACCTATGAACTAGCATACATTTGAATTCAACTTAAGGTGGTTTAAAATAAATCGAATTCAACATGAATTCCATTCAATTATTTGAATTTGATATCATGGCATTTGTAAACCATACCTAAATTATGGGGGCACCAATCTTTGCTCTGATTTTGTACATAATAGCATATGTAGTTGTGTACAAAATATTTTCAAATTTAGCTCCTCCATTCCAAAATAATCGTAGTTACAGGATTTTTAAGTGTCAAAATTTCAAAAAGAAGCGGATAATTTAATGAGGTTTTCAAACATACAAGGTCAAATATAACGTTGTCTATTTAGGTCAATCCTCGTAGTTCAAGAGTAATCTAAACGTGAATGCTTGTGTTTCAAAATTTCGAACGAAGCGCCGAAAGAGCCTCTACTCACCGAAACCGCGTGAGACCAATGTTTTTGTTTTGGGGGTGCGTGAGACCAATGTTTGGTAGTACAAGGAAATTACTTTTCTAATAACTCCGACCCGTGAAACCTATGGGCCCGACGTCCAAAGGTCTAAACCGGGGTAGGTTTGTAGCTTCATCTAGATGTCACGCAACCGCCTCCAAAAAACATTCATACACAATGGCCACCTAAGCACACATGCGCGCGGCTGAAATTGCTCCGGCCCACTATTTGGGACACCCGCGATTACCATCCTACCCCCGACCCGCAGTAGGTCCGAAATTTAAGAGGGCGCAAAGTTTGTACTTTCCCCAAATTTCAAACAAGCGCGCACTACTAGAAAAAGGGCTATAGATGGGATTGACACTAATGGCGCACCAGAGAGTAGGTGCGCCATTAGTATATACTAATGGCGCACCACCTTCTGATACGCCATTAGAGTTGAAACTACTAATGGCGCACCAGGCAAAGAGTGCGCCATTAGTATCAATTTTTTTTTGAACTAGCGCGCCTGTCCAAACATACTAATGGCGCATCCAGATAAAGTGCGCCATTAGTACTTGTAACTACTAATGGCGCACCGGGAAAAGGGTGCGCCATTAGTACCAAATTTTTTTTTGAACTAGTGCGCCTGTCCAAACATAGTAATGGCGCATCCGGACGTAGTGCGCCATTAGTAGTTGTAACTACTAATGGCGAACGGTGCAAAGGGTGCGCCATTAGTATTAAATTTTTTTAACTAGTGCGCCTGTCCAAACATACTAATGGCGCATCAGGATAAAGTGCGCCATTAGTAGTTTAATCTAGTAATGGCGCACTGCGGATCAGTGCGCCATTAGTATTTTTTTTTTTGCAAAACTACTAATGGCGCACCGCCAGAAGGTGCGCCATTAGTTACCTGGATTACTAATGGCGCATTTAGTGCTGGTGCGCCATTAGTAAGTGGGCAGCAACAAGATATTTTGGACAGCCCTCTCCTACCCACACTCACTTTCTCCCCACTTCATTCTCTCCACCTCCTCCTTGTCTCGGGTGCCTCCTCTTTTTCACCTCATTTCCACCATAGATTCATTCACATTAAGTGGTTAAATTACCTTGTTTTAATAGGCAAGTAAGGGGGGAAGCTATATTTATGTTGTTCTCCCTACAACAATGTGCACATGCACTTTTTACGGCCTAGCTAGATCTATGTATGTTCGTGGTGTTGTATATGTTTGTGGTGTTGCAAATGTGTTTGTGTTTGGAGGTGTACCGGTATTTCAAATGCGATAGTTGCCAATATTTTGCCGGAATGTTGATTCATTTCCGTTTCGGCGAGAATTTTGGCATTAAGCATTCTTTTTGGTCCTATTTTTAGGGAAATTCATGCCAAATTTTTGTTTGGTTCTAAAATATCGTTTTGCTCTACCCCGCAGGCGACCACGGTCCGCATGATGACCGAAGGCATCGTGAATAGGTTTTTGAGGTCCGCAAAGGCCGAGATGCTTCAAAAGAACGAGACGGAGATAAGATGTCTGTGTCGAAGATGCAAGTTGAAGAGCCTTATTGCGGACCCGGATTCCGGGCAGGTGCGGGACCACCTGCTCTTGCGTGGTTTCATGGATGGGTATCGGTGGCAAGGTGATGAAGATGACTACGAAGTCGTCCATGGGTGCCGGGCAAGAAATGAGGAAGGGCAGCAAGACAACCACCGCGGCTCGGGCGGGCGAGAAGACGAAGAATCCCCAGGAGATGATCACGACGGTGATGCTGTACACAGTCATCATGTAGAAGATGCAGGACATGATGATGAGGAAGATGCCGGAGCAGGAGACGGGCATGATCATGAAGATGATGATGCCGGCGGAGTAGACGACGCTGGACCATCGATGGGCTGGGTGCAGGACCCTCATATTCAAGAGCTGATTCTCAAGCAGACGGATAACGCCAGAGCTGCCGCCCGAGAGAAAGCCAAGATGGATCAACTTGAGTTAGACGCGGTTACTCCATTGTATGAAGGATGCAGGCCCGAGGATAGCCGCCTGAAAGTAACGCTCATGGCTCTGGAGATGAAGGTAAAACACAAAATGACCGACGCATGCTTCGACGAGAACATGTCATTCTGGCACGAACGTCTTCCCAAGGGGAACAAGTGCCCGACCAGTTTGGAGGAGGCGAAGAAAATCGTGTGTCCTCTCGATTTACCGCACGTGAAATACCATGTGTGCATGAACAATTGCATCATTTATCGGGACGAGCACGCGGAGTCTACCATATGTCCGGTGTGCGGCGTCACTCGATACAAGAAGAGGAAGAAAGCTCCTCGAAAAGTGGTGTGGTACTTTCCGATCACTCCTCGTCTACAGCGCTATTTCGCGGACCCTAAGGTAGCAAAGCTCCTGCGTTGGCACGCGGATAGGGAGGAGAAGAAGCGAGAAGATGACGCAAATGATCCGGAGATAGATAAAAAGACAAGATGCTGAGTCACCCTAAGGATGCGAGCCAGTGGAAAGCGTTGAACTTCGAAGACTCGGAATTTGGGAACGATCCAAGGAACATCGTGCTGGGCGCGAGCACTGATGGAGTCAATCTGTTTGGCAGCCAGAGAAGCACACATAGCACCTGGCCTGTGTTTGTGTGGATGTACAACCTTCCCCCCTGGTTGTGTATGAAGAGGAAGTACATTCACATGAGTATGCTAATTGAAGGGCCGAAACAACCAGGGAACGACATCAATCTGTATCTAGGGCTGTTGAAAGAGGAGCTTGACACGCTGTGGAAAACGCCAGCCAATACGTGGGACGCCACAGAGAAAGAATATTTCCCTATGAGAGCCGCACTGCTCACGACGGTGCACGACTATCTCGGTTACGGATATCTCGCGGGGCAGGTAGTCCACGGATTTTCTGGATGCGTAAGGTGCATGGATGACACAACGTATCGCCAGCTAGATAGAGATCCCGGGTCTTCGAAAACCGTGTTCATGGGACATCGAAGGTGGCTTCGCGATGATGACCCGTGGAGGAAACGCAAGGATCTGTTCGATGGTGAAACCAAACCCCGAAAACGCCCGTGTACGAGGAGCGGCAAGGAAATAGATAAGTTGTTGAAAAATTGGAAAGACTGCCCACTGCCGAGAAAGAAGCAAAATGCGCCAGAGCCGGGAAAGAAGCGAAAGGCGCCAGAGCCGCTGCTGAAGGTATGGAAAACGAGGTCTGTTTTCTGGGACTTGTCGTACTGGAAGATCCACCATGTGCCTCACAGCCTTGATGTCATGCATATCACGAAGAACGTGTGCGAGAGTCTGCTTGGTACCCTGCTCAACATGCCAGAGAGGACCAAAGATGGGCCGAAAGCAAGGGCAGACTTGAAATCAATGGGCATCAGGCAGGAGCTTCACGCTAATGATGATGATGATGATGATGATGATGATGATGATGATGATGAGGCGAAGCAGGACACAGAAAGTCGTCGCAAAGGCAAAAAGGCCAAGAAGACCGGAAATGACTACCCTCCCGCGTGCTTCACTCTAAGTCAGGAGGAGATCGAGCAGTTTTTCACCTGCCTCCTAGGAGTAAAACTTCCTTACGGTTACGCGGGGAAGATAAGCAGATACCTAGACCCAGCGAAGCAGAAGTTCAGCGGGATGAAGTCTCACGACTGTCACGTGATGATGACACAGATACTTCCAGTTGCAATCCGTGGGATCATGGACACGCACGTCCATGAAACGCTATTTGGCCTATGCAACTTCTTCGACGTCATCTCTCGAAAGTCGATTGGCGTGAGGCAACTCAGAAGGCTACAGGAAGAGATCGTGGTGATACTATGCGAGCTTGAGATGTACTTCCCGCCCGCATTCTTCAACGTTATGGTGCATCTGCTGGTCCATATAGTGGAGGATATCATCCAACTCGGGCCGACGTTCCTGCACAGCATGATGTCGTTCGAAAGGATGAATGGTGTCATCAAAGGATACGTTCGCAACATGTCACGTCCAGAAGGAAGCATAGCCAGGGGCTTTCTGACCGAAGAGTGCATCTCCTACTGCACGAATTATCTAGGCATCGAGGACCCCGTTGGTCTGCCCGTCAACAGGCACCACGGCAGGCTCGCTGGATGGGGTTACCGTGAGGGTCGCCGCGAAATGCATGTCGACTTCGATGGTCAACTCGCCGACTTTGAAAGAGCAAACCTAGTCGCGCTACAACACATAGACGTGGTCGATCCTTGGGTGGTACAGCACAAAACCTTTATTAAGAAGACGTACAATGACCGAGGCCAACAGAGGACGGACGGAGATATACTCAAAGAGCACAACTCATGTTTCACGCGTTGGTTCAAGCAGAAGCTTCTGTCGTACCCTTTACATGAGGATTCTTCCGCGGAAGAGCAACTCATATTCGCCTTGTCACAGGGCGCCGAGCACAACCTGATGACCTATGAGGCGTACGATATCAACGGCTACACATTCTACACCGAGGCCAAGGACATGAAGAGCGATGGTTATCAGAACTCCGGGGTAAGGATGGAATCCTACACCGGTAACGACAAGGACAGATACTATGGAAGGATCGAGGAGATCTGGGAGCTGAGCTACGCTGGAGAGAAGGTCCCGATGTTCCGTGTCAGATGGGCCAAGAACGTCATAAAAGAAGACCGGTATTTCACCACCATGGTTATACCCGAAGCCAAATCCAAGACCGCGGGCGCAAACGTCACCGCGAAAAATGAGCCATGGGTACTGGCTTCCCAAGTGGACCAATGCTTCTTCATTACCGACCCGCCAAAGCCCAGTCGTGTTGTCGTGAGGAGAGGCAAAAGGAAGATCATCGGAATGGATGGAGTAGCCAATGAGCAAGACTTCGACAAGTACGGCGACCCGAGGATCGAACATGACGATGATGATGAAGTAGCAGCATACACCACAAGAAGAAGCAGGACCACCCTACCTAAAGGACGTCCGTTCCATAGAAGAACTCCATTTGCGAAAAAGAAGGGCAAGAAGATTGTGAAGAGATAGCTAGCTAAGATCGATTGTATTTAAATCGTAGACTTCATTTCTCGATTGTATTTCATGGGCACTTTTTGAACTATCATGAATATTTTTTAATTTCATGGACACTGTCCCACCTCGCCAGATCCGGTCCCACTCCATCTCGATCGCTATCCCACCTCGATCTCGATCCTCCTCCATCTCGATCGCTATCCCACCTCGATCCCCCTCCATCTCGATCGCTATCCCACCTCGCCAGATCCGGTCCACCGACCGCCGCCGCCGACCGCCCGCACCCTCGATTCCCCTACTCAACCGCCGCCGCCGACCCCCCG
>NC_041387.1:663814823-663856110 GCF_002162155.2 Triticum dicoccoides | reverse complement strand
ACCGTCGCTAGCGCCGCCCCGACACCACCGTCGCCCCGCCGCCCTCGACACCGCCCTGACACCAGCGCCGCCCCGTCCACACCATCGTCGCCAGCACCGCCCCGACACCATTGTTGAGCGCACACAGGAGCCCAAATATCCACGGAGCGCACGGAGGAGATCGTCATCATCCATCCAGATCGGCTTCTTCTTCTTCAACTTTGCAGAATCGTCGATGGTCGTCTCTTCCTCTAGGTATGCGCCTCCTTATTATCCATTCCATGCTCCTACAGTCCTGCGAATTCGCGGCCCCAAGTAGTAGATCGTGGTAAAATTCACTGGAGGGGATTTTTGTGCTCTGCTCTGTTCGACGAACTGGGTGGGGATTGTTTCTCCTTTTCTACGATCATGCGGTTAATTAGTCAGGGCTGTTGTGGAATTCGTAGTGGTGATGATGCGAAAGGCTAAAATCTAGCGCTACTTGCACTTGGTTTGGTTCAGAAAACCCGCAAAGTCTCTCGGATTGGTTAATAATCATATATGTATGCCCTTCCTTCATGTTTGATTAGCACATGCATGTTTCACCCGACTTGTATGAATAGGTTGCTGCTTGTTAGGCACGATGGACATGGTTTGGTCAAGTGCAAATTGAAATGGGAATTGGGTAGGCAGTTAGGCATGATGGCTGGTTGTTGCTGCCCTGTTTATTTTAGTTGTGAGGACGACTAGTTCTGTTGCTGTTGCCCTGTCAAATGTTCTGTTGTGAGGACGACTAGTTCTGCTCTAGCTGGCATAAACACATCAATGTGGTGCTACCAGCTCTCGAACCGACAAGAAAATTGATTAACTGTACAAGAAAATGTGGTGCTACCAACCCTCCTCCTGCCCCCGTGAGCTCCCCCTCCTCCTCTCCTCCTCTCCCCCTCTCCCCCTCTCACAATTTTTCACATTTTTCTTCCTGGTTCATTAGTTTTAGATATTGTTCATCTAGAAAAACCAAATGCAACCAAAACAGTCAGTTATAGCGTTGTTTGTCTTGGCTAGTCTTTGGTGATAATAATCATCAACTTGTTGTCTTTTCCTCTCAAGGTTCTTGAACAGAAACAAGAAAGGAACGCCCTGTGACTCTATATGTTTCCAAGAGTAGGTAGAATTTGCACGCAACCACCTGTTGTACGTGGAGGTCGGAACATAGGGAGTTGAGCAAGCTAGCGGTAGTTTGACTCCAAGTCTCCTCCCGGCTGTCACTAGAAAGGTTACATCTTACAAGTTTAGAAGTGCATAGAGGAATGTATGGCATCGTGCAGCCCAACATAACAGAACATTAGAAGTCCAGAATTCAAAAAATAAAAACAGTAGAAGTCGCTGAGACGTTAGTTGATGATGACAAATTTTTTTCTGAACTCTACTTCAGAATGCTTTTCCTTTCTGAATGGCATGTGCAATTTCTGCAAGGGGAGATCCTTGCTTAATATCTAAAACTTGGTTAATCTACTAGATAAAACTTGGTTCTATCTGAAACAAAGAAACTATACACTAGATAAAATGGTTAGTATCTGAAGGGTTAAGCTTATTTTTGGTTAATCTACTGCTTCAAGTTTGCTTCATCAAATGATGCCTTTTTTGGCCATTTTAATATTTATTGAAATGGTTAGTATCTGGTACTTTAATCTTCCGCAGTTCACCAAGAATCACTAGGAATACTGTGCTGCTGTATTATGCCTATAAAACACTTGTTTGGTCAATTAAACAGGGCATTGAAAATTGACAGGGCATTTTTGTTTTCTGTTGAACCTAAGCAATTTCATACGCTTGACAAAGTTGATGCTTTGTTCTTTTGCTCTGCTCTGCTCTTGCTCTGCATGTGCTTCTCAGTTTGCTAGCTATATCTCTAGGTTCTTGATTGGCTTCACTAGTTGATTGGTTGTTTGCATTGTCTGTTTGTGCTACTTTCCCCCGAGCACCCATGATCTATAGTTCTTGTTACAGACAGAGAGTTGGTCCATTAGTTATGTAGTTTTTAGGAAAATGCTAGTAACTTGTGCTTTCATATCCTAGTTATGTAGTTTTTAGGCAAATGCTAGTAACTTGTGCTTTCATATCTCTGTATTGGTTCAGTAGGTGTTTCCTTTATTTTGTCAGTGTTAGATCATCTAAATGAATTTGTGTGTACAAGCCCTACAGTGCAGATGTATTTTAGTGTAAGCTCAGCAATTTTTAGTGTAGCCCTGATGCTTCTTATATGTAATTACAGTATAAAACTTCCCCTAATAACAGTGTAAATTTTCCCATAATTTTTGTTACACTGAAAATAAGGCAATTAACTAGCTACTTACTTTTTTTGCCCATTGGCATTTGACTTTGTATGGAACCTGAAGCTGTATACCAACTTATCTGATTTATTGTGCTTCTTTGCCACATTTACAGCTACCATGTTGTTTTGATACAGAAACAGTTTGGTAGCTGTCCGTGAACAATGTGGTAGCTGGTACAGTTACCATGTCTTTTTTTAATTGAACCAAACTGGTACAGTTACCAGGTCAGATGATGCTTAGACTAGGAAGATTGCTGCTAGATGTTAATTTGCTGGTACTAGCTACAATTTGGCACTGAAAAGCAAAAGCAAAAGCCCTTGAGTTTGCTGATATATATTTTTCCATGTTGTGATGGAGGCCTTTTTTGCCTTGTCCACCCGAGAGGCCCTTGAGTTTGCTGGAATGTCGATTAACTTCCGTTCTGGCAAATTCGGGTACTCCATATGTCCTATTTTCAGCAAAGGTCATGCTGAAATTTTCCGTGAATTTTAGCATGACTTTGCTAAAAATAGGACATATGGGGTACTTGTGACTAATGCATGGGCCGGGGTATCTTAGTAGTTAATTAAGTAGGATTAAGTGCCCCTTTATTCTAGCTGCATTAAACCATAGGCGTGCCTCGGTGTCGAAAAACCCTCAATGATAAAAGCTTAGATTTTAGGATGCCTCGGTGTCGACAAACCCTAAATGATGAGACCATGATCTTGTTCGTTGACAATAACCAACTTTTTGACCAAACTTTGTTTCTATTTAGAGAGAAACATGGCCCAGAACGATGAGGCCGGGGGTTCGGGCGGCAAGGCATTCTGGGAGCTGTCCCGAGAGATGGAGGAACAACCTCACTTGTATGAGGACGCCGCCTTCCCCACCGATCCTGAGACCACTGATGGTACCGCCGAGGATGACCCCACTGATGCCACCACTGATGGTGCCGCCGAGGATGCCACCACTGATGATGGCGGCGCATGCACAGATGGCAGCCAACAGAAGAGGCAACGGAAGGACCGGCGCCCGACCGTGCTCCGCACCCTCAAGGAGGAAGTTACTGAAGTGGACTCCGACGGGAATCCAACGGCGCCCGAACGAATAGTCAAGGGGTACTCGCTTCAGCTCGGGTGCATTCTCTGGAGCACCGTCTCGATCAACACCGAGAACCTGAGGCATCCTGACCGAGGGAATTTGCGCAACCTCCTCTTCACGAAGCTGCACGAACGATACAAATTCCCCGCTGCTTTTGAAAACACAAGCCTCAAAGGGAATAAAGTGAACAATGCTACCCTCACGAAGATGAGCAAGGCCATGTCTACTTGGAAAAGCAATGTGAATAGAATGATCGAGAAAGGTGGGAGTTATGAGAAGATCAAGGAGAAAAATCCTTCGATCACCGAAGATGACTACAACGACTTCAAGATCAATTGCTCGAGCACCGCAAACTCCCAATCAAGTCAGTGGGGAAAAGAAATGCGGGAGCTGAACTTAGGGGAACACAAACTCGGTCCCGGCGGTTACAGAGTGGCGGAGCCTATATGGGACAAGGAGGACGCGGAGCGTGCCGAGCAAGGCCTACCGCCCCGCTTCGAGAAATACAGCGGTAACAAGCAGACTAGGAACTATGTCAGGGCCCGGTACAAGGAGGACCCTATAACAAAGGAGCTTACCACGGATCCGAAGACCAGGGCGCTTGAGCTTGTTCTGGTAAGGAATACACCCCCGCGTAATTAGCTCCATATGGTTGCATTCTAAATAATGAAGCCAAATTTCTAAATGGTTCACATTCCTTCCGCAGGCGACTGAAAGCAGTAGCGCGGGGTCGACTACGAGCAACCCTTGGGACACCACTCTAAATAGGGCGTTCAATGTAATGAAGAACAAGGATAAGCTCAGTAAGCCGACGTCAGCTGGTCGTGTGGCCGGCAAAGGCTTGTCCACAAAATGGGGGTCATACTATACCGCTGGTGTGCGGAAGGAGAAAAAGACCAGCTCGGAAAGCCAGGCGCGCGAGGTTCAAGAACTCAAGGCACAGGTGGCGCGGATTCCGGAGATTGTCCAAGAGCAAGTGGAACAACGACTCGGAGCGACGATCACCACCATTATGCCTACCTTGATCCAGGGGTTGAGTGCGTGGATTGTGGGCGGCCAACAAGGGCCGCCCCCGATTCCTAGCTTCACAGCCAGCAACTCGCAGAATGCGATGGTGGGGCCATTGGTGTCTCCGGTGGAGGCGGCATTGGTGTCCCCGACGCCGGCACGGGAGCTTAATGCACCCGGGTGTACGCCGGCCGGCACCTCTGCAGCAAGCGGCCCCTCCGTCAACTGCACGCCCGCCGTTGGCGGTGCCTCGACATTAGCCGAGCTCGACGCCATCATCACGGTAACTAATTAAGCCTCTCTCGGCCGAGGACTTCATCTCCTTGCCTTTGACTGGGCATCCCTGATGCCCTACATGTTTTCGCAGGGCGCCGCCGACGTTCCGTGCACTCTCCTGCACTTCGTGAACAACGAGTTGGTCGATGTCGCCAAGGGCAAAATCGTTCAACCGGGCAACCCCTTGTTCCACGGTACCTAGATGCCACCCAACTTGTTTAGGGTTCAACTGGTTCGGGTGCTGCCAGGCTGCGACGAGTTGTTACCTCCGAATCGACCCGTCGGGGCTGATGATGATGATGTGATGACCCTCAGCGCCTGCCTGAGCTGGCCCCTGCTTTGGCCGAAGAGCCAGATTCGTTTGGGGGCAGGGGACACCACCCCAAAGACAACACCGCCAGTCGTGCCAGCGCCAAGTCGGCCCCATGGCAAGACCGCCGCAACGGTGCCGGACATCCCTATGCCACTGGATCCAAACATGCATATGGCACAGGATCAGAACGACTACGACGACGATACATTTGGCAACGTCGATCAGTACTTTGCCGAACATGGGTATGATGGCGACTTCATGGGGGCTCCTTCTCAAGAACCCAACCCAACAAAAGACATGCGCGATCTAGCTGGTACCGCGGAGAAGCCAAGTTGCAACAGGCGTCGTCTGCCGTTCAGCTCCCAGGAGACGCCTCCAGCTGTCGACTCCACCGAGCCTCAGATAGGCGAGGTGCGAAATATTATCAGCCCAAATACACTCAAGAAGGCGGTCTGTGAGCAGAACTCGGTCCCATTACAGGAGAAGAAGAAGGCACGCAAAAGAAAGACTAACAAGGGTGTGAGCCAGCCGGCACCGAGTACGATCCATGCTCAGGACGGGCCACCTTCACCTGAGGATATCTCGAGGAGGGTGCATGTGGCGGGTAGGGCGATGCTACCGACAAATATGCTCAATGCTTCAACCGGTGCTATGCGGAGTCTGCATGACAGTGTTCTTTCTTTGGAGAAGCGGCATCTCAGAGAGAAGGATGTGGCATACCCGGTTTTCGCGGCCAAGGTGCCAGAGGGCAAGGGCTTTGTGGATAACTCCATCGGGGGTACGATCGTCCTACGGTTTGATGACATCCACGCTATGTTGAACCTTCATTCGCTGCACTACACCTTTGTTCGGCTATTTTCGCTGAGTATGGAGATGCAGATCATTCGCGACAAGACCCCGGACATCGTGATAGTCGACCCCTTCTACATGCGTGCCAAGATCTTGGGCAGCGCTGGGGACCGGCAAGTCGCGAGTTCTTACCTCGAAGGCGTCATTCTGGCAAACCAAGATAAGGATAACTTCCTCGTGCCTTACTTTCCCGAGTAAGTCCTCCCCTCAACCGCCCCGTAACATATGAATTCTTAGATTTCGATCGTTTTTCTTTTAACATTCCGTGTTTTCTGCAGTGACACACATTGCACGCTCATCCTCCTAAGCCCCAAATATTCCATGGCCACGTATTTCGACCCGGACCGTCAGTCGAACATAGACTACACAAATGTCAAGAAGGTTCTTGATGATGTTCTCCCCGGCTACGTCAAATCTGGAGGCACCTTCGCCAGGCCTATTCGTAAGTATGGCAAGCACGTGTTCTCCCACAATACGACGTTCTGCTGCGTCAAGCAGCCGCCTGGCGGTCAGAAGGGTGCCTACTACACCATCCATCACATGCGGGTGATCGTACGGGACCATCATCAACTTCTGCTACCGAGTAGACTCAAAGATTGGGCCGCGAGCGTGTCGGCAATCCAGGACGCAGACATCAGACAAGAATTCTTTCGCATCCAGTCGGAGTTTGCGGAAATCATCCATCAAGATGTCCTTCGTACCTCGGGGCAGTTCTACCTCAGAAATCAACCGTCCAATAGTGACATCGACACAATGCTACAAATGCAGGCTGACAACGCCCATTCTTCATGACTCCCACGATAGACGGCGGCTTCATCCACGCTTCGGTCCCTTGAGTCGAGTCGAAAGCAGTGATGCTGTGTCTAGTTCTGAAACATCGATTGGCTCATGTTGTAATTAAACTTTAATGAACTTGTAGTATGTCTCTTTGGTTTCGAGAGTCGTTCAACTTAGATGTAATCGATGCTATTAATGTCTTGCTTTTCTCTTCAGATCGTTCTGTTGCATACTTATATATTGCTTATGTATTGTCTGTGAATTGGTACTAACGTTTCGTTTGGCTAGTGCATAGCGATGCCGACGTATGTCGTGTACAAGGGTAAGGTTCCCGGAGTCTACGACGACTGGGAGGAGTGTCAGAGACAGGTTCACCGATTCAGCGGTAACAGTTACAAAGGGTACACCACTAGGGCCGAGGCCGAATCTAGATACGCCCGCTATCTAGAGGGAGAGGGGAGGGAGCGTTGGAGGAACCGGATGAAGACGAGTTTCATCGTGATGATGCTCATCGTGATGACCGCAACTCTCTTTTATGTGATGGTAGTTTAGATGATCGATATCGACTTGTAATGTGAAGACAAACTCACTACTCGCGGTCTCGAGACTTGTAATATAATGTTCTATCTTTGTTTGATCTTTTCAATTCGGAGACTAATATGATGAATTGTATTCGGAGACTAATATGATGAATTGTATTCAAAGACTAATCTTCTATTGTATTCGATGAATCTGTTGTTGATGTGTGCTGTCTATATTTTGTCAAATTATACATTTTGTAACCTGTGCAAAAAACAGAAAATAAAAAATAAAAAAACCTAATATTCATACTAATGGCGCATCACATGACAGTGCGCCATTAGTATGACAAAGCATACTAATGGCGCATCACTGAAGAGTGCGCCATTAGTATGCCGAGGTTACTAATGGCGCATCTTGCTGCCGTGCGCCATTAGTATGCCAGAGCACCTGGGTATTCATGGCCCCTGGGAGGCATACTAATGGCGCACTTCTGTATACACTAATGGCGCATCAGTGGTGCGCCATTAGTATATCAGATACTAATGGCGCACCATGGGGTGCGCCATTAGTAAAATATACTAATGGCGTGGTACTAATGACGCACCGCTAATGCGCCATTAATGGCCAAATTAGGTGCGCCATTAGTAGGCCTTTTCCTAGTAGTGGCGTCCCATCTTCTGTTCAAAAAAGCCAAAAACAAGCACGTCCCAGACCGAAACATGGTCCCCCCCCACCCGTCCGATCCCCCATTCGTACTCCGTTGGCGCCAAAACTACCTCTCCACCAGCCTGAAACCCCGACGTCCTCCATCCGCCACCCCATCCCACCCATCAACCGCCGCCCTCCTCCATCACGCCGGAGCCGATACCCCGACGTCGGCGTCCACCGCAACCTCAACCGCAACGCTCTCCACGGCTAGTAGTTGAAGCCAAGGCCGAGCAGTCCGTACCCGAGCCAGTTCAACCACGCCATCCTGCACCTCACCGCTGCTGCTCCAACTTCGCCACCGTCCACCGCACCGGAGCTGTTCTTGCTACGCCGTCCTTCGCCGCCTTGGATCTGCTTCCCCTCCGCCGATATACGGCCATGGCAACACAGTCAAGAATTTGTCCATGGGTTTGTCCAAGGAACAACGGCTCTCCAAAACATCGGTTCCCCCGGGAAAAACAAGAAGATCGCTACGACATATCGACACCACACTGGCAACCGATACGGGTACTCCTCTTCCCTTATTCGTGCAAATCTTACGTGTCTGCTTGCACGGTATTCATCCCACAGAAGACACTAGTTGACTGCTTCTTCTTCATACTAGATGTTCCTAGTAACTCGCGATGCACAAGGTTTCTCCTCATATACTATGTCACCTTAGCTAGAGGTCCGTCGCCCCCTTGAATTTCAATTTCTGGCTAGTTGATTCCCAATTAACGGAAGCATTCCCCAGCGTAACAGGCGCTAGTACACCTATTACGCTGGGGAAGCAGCGCCTTGGTGTTTATCTTAGGGGCGTGTGCGGCCTAGATCTACTAGCGCCCGATCTGGAGACTGGAGGTCGGCCGGGATTAAAGGGATGGCCTGGGGGAGCTGCCAAACATGGCGGTGGTGTGAGGTCGAGGGGAGGGCGGGGTGGCGGAGGCAGGGGTCTGGGCCGGTGGTGGCTGGCGGTTCGAGAAAGATTGTCAACAGTGACTGGCGGGAGGTAGACGAAGGCCATCTGCCCGTTCCTTATAGATCGGACGGTTCATAAAAAAATCGACTGACCTGTTTATTTTTAGTCGACTGTTATCTTAGATATGACCACATGTGGTGGTGTGCTGGAGGAGTACCTGCATTTCTTGTGCTCATATATTACAAAATCATACGGACTAGAATCTAATTTTGTTTGCCATGCAATGTTGTAGAGCTATCATATGTCTCCTGTCATTTATTTTTCAGCCACCTGCTGTCTGCTACTTTTATAGTGCACTATTGCTTCACACACTTCACCCATACTCTCACTATTGTGTTTTTATGCAAGGGTATTTCAGTGTTTTCCGAAAGAGAAGCAATGAAGAAAAGAGAGAAGTCGCGCCAGCTTTCTTCGCGGGTATGCACGACATGTTACAACGCTATAAAGGGTGCAGTGTCAGTAGATGGAGACGGTAAACGTAGCTCTGGAGTTGATGACCTCGCTCGCAATGAACCACCATCCTAGGTGCTTGCTTTAACTTCGCGGTGTCATATGTGGTTGCATGTTCCATATGGTGTCTAGCTTGTATTCGAAAGGTTGAAGTCGGTCTGATAAGGAAAGATATTTTTTTACATGAACCACCATCCCGTGAGACAAATAGCTAGTCAGGGCACTGGCCGAGCCAGTGACAAGCCCAGCAAAGATAGGCACCACCTGGAAGCCAACTAAAAAGCTGCGATGGTGGCGAAGCAGCCCGCTTCCCACCAGGCTCTCAGGTCCTAGATGATCATGCTCACCACTCCAGCCGGATGTCTAGCTTGTATTGCTTCCAATTTGGTTAAATTGCATCTGCTTAGCTTACACATTATACCTTTGAATATGACATGCCTTTCTGTTTTTGGTACATACTAGTACATCTGTGTATTAACCATGTTCTTACATCAAACTAATGTTCTTGTGTATCCCTCATCAATCACTTATGATGAAGCAGGCAGGCAAGGGGACTACTCCTCATTTAAAGAATGCAACGTCAGCCTCCCGACATGATTCTCAAGAAACAGAAATGCTAGATGAAGATAGTGAACGTAGCTTTGTAGTTGATTACAACATTTCCCCTACACTAGCATTGCAGGTGCTTGCTCTAACTTGGCAGCGTGATATGTGGTTGCATGTTGCATATGGTGTCTAGATTGTAATTCTTCCAATCTGGTTAAACTGCATGTGCTAGTCTGTTTAGCTTATACATTATACCTGTTAATGTGGCATGCCTTCCTGTATTTAGTACATAGTACATCTGTCTATTAAGCATGTCCTTACATAAAACTATTGTTTTTTGTATCCCGCATCAATCAATATGACGAGACACCTTTAGTATATGCAATCCAATATTAGTTGCATCTTTCATATGATTTATAGCATACGCTGCTTCTAATTTGTTGAAATTCCATTTATGATGGGACGCTTTTAACTTGGCAGAGTCATATTGGTTGCATCTTTCATGTGGTGTCTAGCTTGCATTGCTTCTTATTTGCTGGAATGGTTTCTGCTTAGTTTACACAAACAGTTGTGAACATGCCATGCCGTCCTATTTTTCGTACATATTTCATCCTGGTATCATGTGTTTGCCTTACATCAAAGTAGTGATTGTCAGTATCATGCATGAATGAGTTCTGAAGAGAGAATTTTATTGTTTTTTCTTGTCGGTTTTACTCGACAATTCAAAATCAATAAAGCGGAAGGAAGTTAGCAAGGCAGCGGATAAAGGTGCTCCTTCCAAACGGAGGGCCTCTACAGTTTCTACTCCTCCACACCCCCAAGATGATTTCCAAGACAACACATGCATAGACACTCAATAAAGCTGTGTTTATGATGAGCACGTCTCCCGTAGTGCAGCATCACCGGTGCTCCCTCTAACTTGGCACTGCTATATGTGGTTGCATGTTATGTGTGATGTCTAGCTTGTATTGCTTCTAATTTTGTTGAATTCCATCTGCTTACTTTACACATTATACTTGAATAAGACACATGTTCCTGTTTCTAGAACATACAATATTTGTCTATCACACCATGTTCTTAGATCAAATTACTAATGTTGTGTAACCTACAACAATCACTTATCATAAGACACGTTTGACTTCGGAGTGTGGTATAGGTTACATCTCACATTCTTTTCTAGCTTGTACTACTAATTTGTTGAAATGGCACTTATGATGAGACAGTTTTAACTTGGTAGAGTGATATTCGTTGCATCTTTCATATGGTGTCTAGCTTTCATTGCTTCTAATTTGTTGAAATGCCTTCTCCTTAGTTTACACATCATAAGCTGTGAATATGCAATGTTGTGAATATGCAATGGCACTAATGACGAGAGACCTCTAACATGGTAGTGTCATGTTGTTTGCATCTTGCATATGATTTATTTCTTGTACTGCTTCACATTTGTTTAAACGCCATTTATGATTAGACACTGTTAACTTGGCAGAGCGATATTTGTAGCATCTTTCATATGGTGTCTACCTTCCATTCCATTGCTTCTAATTTTGTGAAATGTCTTCTTCTTAGTTTACACATCATAGTTCTGGTTATCTCTTTCGTCCTGTTTTTCATTCATATTACATCCTCCTATCATGTGGTTGTCTAACATCAAAGTTCAGTTTGTCTGCATCACGCATCAATTTGTGCTGAAGAACTAAATTGTTATTCGTTTTTCTTGTCGGCTTGACTTAACATGGCATAGAGAAAGAGGAAGAGACACAGAATGGCAGGGAATGAGAAGCAGATGAATCCTGCAGATTCAGCTGGTATTGATGGTGCAATAGAAGGTCAAAGTCCAGCGGAAAATTCTACAAACACGCCATCCCATGCTATACGAGCTACAAAAAAAAGGCAAATAGAAACAAATAGCTGCCACCAAACAAGCAGAGACAACCCTAGTTCTTGCAACACCTACCACAGTACTACCAGCTGCATGACTTACTTGTGCGTCAACTGAGCTAGCAACAATAAGGTAGTTGCTGGAGTCAAGTTACAGTTGCATGCTTCTTTATATGTAGTCTCACTGTTTGATGTACACTAACACTTCCTATGTTCGTTGTTGGACTAGCACCTAGGCGCAAGAGGAAACAAACATTAGGGATAATGCTCGATAGGTTAACTAAATCTAGAGGAGGAAGAATGGAGATCCGTTTTTAGGTAGGTTTAAAAAGGCCACGTGATGCTACAGAGTCAGACAAGTTAGTATCAGAGGCAGTGGTTGCCGTTAGGTGTCATGTACGTATCCTCTAAACATGGATTCAGTACAGGAATGACAAAGACGAAACCCAGTTCAACACCTTCCTCGACCATTTATCTGTAAGTATGGTTATGTATGGAAACTAGTAATATCGTCTTGCTCCTTCCCATAATTTCTAGGTTGCTGATAATGAGACGCCCATAATCTTCAACAAATGAGGTTTCAAGTTGGATAGCCAAGATGATGCAACCAGACAAGCTTGCACCCATGTTTTCAAGTCTGCTCTGCGACAGTATCGATATAACTTGAGGAAAACTCACTTTGAAGGCAAGGCTAACAGTGAACTTTCCCAAACATCTCCAGTGGAAAGTATATCGGATGAAGACTGGAGGGGCCTTGGTAAACACTGGTATGATCCGAAGTATCAGGTACATTATATATATGTGATCAGATCACATGTTGAAGTCCTATTTACGCATGTGCCACACAAATCTATTTTCTTGTAGGTGAACTGTTCAAAGAACAAGGCCAACTGTACGAAAGTGAAATTCAAACAGACGACAAGATCTCGTAGCTATATTGCACACTACGAGGCTCTTGTAATTAGCTGTTATTTCACTCTTTTCGTTGTACCATATCATCATATCTATATTGACTTGTTCGAAATGCAGAGGAAAGCCCGCAAGGACCAAAAAGTACCTGAACCAAATGCTGTGGAAATCTTCAAGGACTGTCACACCAGCAAGAAGAAGGGCATGACTACACCAGTCAAAGCCGCTGTTGTAAGTCCTTAATCCTCATGCCTTTTAACTACTATTTACTCTGACTTGTGCCTTGAACTGCATGGTTTGCAACCAATGTCTATTACTCTTTTCAATTTTATACACAATTGTCTTAGCGTATCATTGCACCTTACAAGGTTTAAAAGAGAGGAGTGATGTTCCTTTGATGTTGACCCGTAATCTAGTTCCGTGCTAGACTTGCCCACACAACGTTACAATTGCCTGTTTGTCTGTTCTCAGTTGTTTTGTGATACGAATGATGTCATACTATGCTTACCGTATTATAAACTTCGTCTCTTTATCCTTAGCCCTCAATACAATGTGAAGAAATAGACAATACATTAGCGATGGTACATGGTCATATGTTTGGAACCTGGTTTTATTATGTACTTTGCAATAAAATACAACTAATATTTTACATGGGTTCACCAGAATAAGTTCTGTATATAGACCAAAGCTATTTTGTTTGGTTTTGCTGCCTCCTTAATATCTTCTGTTCTGGTACTACTAATGTAAAACCTCAAATTTTCAGTGAGCTATGGAAAAAATGGTGGAACCGCCACCTTTTGAAGGTGGCGAGGCAACTATAACCGCAATGTCAGCTCTTGCTGCAGTGGGTCAGTACCTGTCCACTAACAGTGCCAAAAGCACGTTCCTATGTAATACTGGGTTGGTTGTTAAGGCAATATCGTCCAAACTGCCTCATGATCAAAGATATGCAAGCTCAAAGCAATGTTGTATCTGCGCTCCAGACACAAGTCCATTCCCTAACAGAGACCCTTTGTGAAACAAGGAGAGACATTGTTCGATGTCGTCAAGATATGCATGGTTTTGAAACCAGACTATCAGACATTTCCTATGTTGTTCAGGAGCCTAGGGGAAATGAAGGCGAGGGTTATGGTGCTCCATCGGACAATACAACATGAAAACGTAACAGTCAGGTGAAATGAACTGAGCTTCTGAACTTCTGGTGGTGCATTTATCTGCTAGACTGTTAAGTTTTATGCCAACCTTCCTTTTGTTATATAGTTGTAATTTGTTTTGGTGCGGTACAAAATTTATTCTTAATGTGCAGCCACCGGCTGAAGAAAACAGCAAGCCATTTTTGTATAGTGTAGGGTGTTCCCTATATTTGCACTGGTGGCAATCTTTGATGCCGAGTGGATGTAATCTGTGCAATCGCCTTAATAGCCTAGCGTTAGTTTAGGCCTTATTTATTTCCTAGTCTCTTTTTCCCTGGTTTTCTAGTGGCCGCAACTACCATGGGCCATATACGGGCCGTAGGATCCATGGGTCTCCTACGGGCCGTCGATAAATGGGCCTCCAACGGGGCCGTAGAATCAGTCGGCCTCGGGCCATCGGATAAATGGGCCTACATGGGCCGTAAACGGGCGTAATTGGTATCGGTCTAGCATAGTAACGGGCCGTTAATGGGCCACAACATAGGACGGGCTGGAAACGGCGCAATGGGTTAACAGGCCAGAAACGGGCCGACTCTTGCCATGAGCCCAATTTGGCCCATTAGGGTAACCGGCCAGTAACGGGCCGACTCTTGCCATGGGCCGAATTTGGCCAATTAGGGGAACAGGCTAGAAACGGTCCGACTCTTGCCATGGGCCGAATTTGGCCCATTAGGTTAACAGGCCAGTAACGGGCCGACTCTTGCCATGGGCCTAATTTGTCCCATTAGGGGAATAGGCCAGTAATGGTTCGAAAGTAATCGAGGGCCAAAAAGGAGCCCAAGAACGTATGGGCCGTCAATAGGCCGAAAGCTAACACGGGCTGGAAACGGCCCATGTAAATCACGGGCCGTTAACGGGTACAAAGAAAATTACTGTTCATTATGGGCTAGAGTCACCGTGGGCCTGTAAAGGGCCGAAAGATACGAAGGTCTCATATGGGCCGAAAGACGTCGTGGGCCATACATGGGCCGAAAATGAAATGGGCTGGTGTTATATTCGACGGCCCACATGACGTTGTTGGGCCGATTTCCTTCAGGGCCTAACGGTCCGTGAGTTAATGGGCCGTAAATGGGCTATTTGTGAAGTGACCGTTAATAGGCTTTTCATGGGCTAGCCCGTTAACTTTTGACCAAGTCAAACGGGCCGGCTTCGCAAGTTAAATGGGCCAGTGGTGGGCCGTGGCACGTGTCGGCATATCATAGGCGCCTATCTGACCCACTGACGAGCTGACACGTGTTTCGTCCGGCCAATAAGAATTTTACATGTGGAAATTTCCCATTGGTCGGGGCTGTTAACGGGTTATCGGATCCAAAAGCCGACCCGATAGCTTAACAGCGTTTCGTTACGGTGGATGCCACGTGTCGGTCACCCTTGACGAAAGCACTTCTGTGACGCGCGATTTATCGTCATGGAAGTGGACACTTCCGTGATGATAATTTTGGTAATGTCATGGAACACTTCTACTACATCACAGGTATGACTATCTTGATTCTTTCATAAATTTGTCATGGATGTACATGCATGGAAAAAACGCGACCTACTGTGACAAACACGTATCATCATGGAAGTATATTTTTTTGTAGTGCATCCATTAGCATAGCATATGATCGTTTAGTTTATTGCTATTGCTTTCTTAATGCCATGTACATGTTTCTTAGACCATGAGATCATGCAACTCCCAGATACCAGAGGAATACCTTGTGTGCTATCAAAGTCACAACATAACTGGATGATCATAAAGATGCTTTATAGGTATCTTCGAAGGTGTCTGTTGTGATGACATGGTGCGAGACTGGGATTTGTCACTCTGTGTGACGGAAAGCTATCTCTGGGCCCTCTCGGTAATACGACATCACAGGAAGCTTGCAACCAAAGTGACTAAGGAGTTAGTTATAATATGATGTATCACGGAACGAGTAAACAGACTTGCAGGTAACGAGATTGAACTAGGTATGGAGATAACAACGATTGAATCTCGGGCAAGTAACATACCGAGTGACAAAGGGAACTACATATGTTGTCATAAAGGTTCGATCGATAAAGATCTTCATAGAATATGTAGGAACGAATATGGGTATCTAGGTCCAGCTATTGTTTATTGACCGGGAGCCGTCTCGGTCATGTCTACATTATTCTCAAACACGTAGGGTCCGCACGCTTAACGTTTGTTGATGATATATTGTTATATGAGTTATGTGAATTGGTGACCGAATGTTGTTCGGAGTCCTGGATGAGATCACAGACATGACGAGGAGCTCCGGAATGGCCCGGAGGTAAAATTGATATATAGGATGAAGCATGCTAGCCCACAAGGGGGCTGGCATGCCCCTCCAGAAGCACCGGCTATTTATCGGAGTGTCAGAAGTGGTTCCGGGAGGCAACCGGTAAGTGGTGGGCCTTATGGCCCAAAGGGGGGAAGCACGCTAGCCCACAAGGGGGCTGGCATGCCCCTCCACCCCTGCCTATGCGCCAAGAAAAGGGGGAAAGGGAAGGGAGGTGCCCTAAGGGAGCCAGCCCCCTTTCCTTCCCCCCATGTTCAAATATGGAAAGGGGGTGCGGCTAGGCAGGCCTCTAAGGCAGCCGTCGGCCACTTGGGGGCGCCCTAGGGCTCTCCCTCTCCCCCTCCACCTATATATATGTGTGGAGGGAGAGGGGCAACATACACCATGATCCCTAAGCGGTGTGCGGTGCCCCTCTCCCTCTAGTTCATCCTCGGTCATATTGTCGTAGTGCTCGACGAAGCCCTACGGAGATAGTTTGCATCACCACCGTCACCACGCCGTCGTGCTGCCAGAACTTATCTACTACGTACTTCGTCCGTCTTGCTGGATCAAGAAGGCGAGGGTGTCGTCGAGCTAAACGTGTGCTGAACGCGGAGGTGTCGTGCGTTCGGTACTTGATCGGGCGGATCGTGAAGTTGTACGACTACATCAACCGCGTTGATAAGCGCTTCGGCTTAGCAGTCTACGAGGATACGTAGACACACTGTCCCATCTTGTTGCTATGCATCTCCATGGATAGATCTTGGGTGTGCGTGGAATTTTTTTTGTTTTTCCATGCAACGTTCCCCAACACTTTTCCATAAGCACATATGACTATATACGGAATACATGCCCACATTACATTGATGAATATGAGCTAGCTTTGTGTCGCTCTAGGTTATAACTGCTACATGATGAATATCATCTAACACAGTTATCATCACCGATCCAATGCCTACGAGTTTTTCACATATTGATCTTTGCTAAGTTACTTTTGTCATTGCTACCGTTACAATCACTACAAAATTATTACTGTTGCTATTGCCGGTGTTACCGTTACTATCGTACGACTTTGCTACTAATCACTTTGATATAGATATTAAGTCTTTCAGGTGTGGTTGAATTGACAACTCAACTACTAATACTTGCGAATATTCTTTGGCTCCCCTTGAGTCAAATCAATAAATTTGGGTTGAATACTCTATCCTCGAAAATTATTGTGATCCCTATTTGCTCATGAGGAAAACATAAACATATTCTTAAATTGTTTCCTTTCCCATTAATCGGTGATGGTAATATATTGTTTAATTCTCTTGCTCCTGGTTGCGTGGGTAGTCCCCAGGATATGATATATGAAAAATATTTTCCTACTCATAAAAAACAAGCTGCCTTACATGAAATATTTAACTTTGTGCAAATTGAAGAAGAGAATCTCCCTCAAGCTTGGGGGAGGCTGATAACCCACAAGTATAGCGGATCGCAACAGTTTTAGAGGGTAGAGTATTCAACCCAAATTTATTGATTCGACACAAGGGGAGCCAAAGAATATTATCAAGTATTAGCAGTTGAGTTGTCAGTTCAACCACAACTAGATAACTTAGTATCTGCAGCAAAGTATTTAGTAGCAAAGTAGTATGGAAGTAACGGTAATAGTAGAAAAAGTAACGGTAGCAGTTTTGTAGTAATTGTAACAGTAGCAACGGTAAAGTAAATAAGCAAAGGACAATATGTGAAAAGCTCGTAGGCATTGGATTAGTGATGGATAATTATGTCGGATGCGATTCCTCATGTAATAGTTATAACATAGGGTGACACAGAACTAGCTCCAGTTCATCAATGTAATGTAGGCATGTATTCCGAATATAGTCATACGTGCTTATGGAAAAGAACTTGCATGACATCTTTTGTCCTACCCTCCCATGGCAACGGGGTCCTAATGGAAACTAAGGGATATTAAGGCCTCCTTTTAATAGAGTACATGACCAAAACATTAACACTTAGTGAATACTTGAACTCCTCAAACTACGGTCATCACCGATTATTGTCACTTCGGGGCTGTCGGATCATAACACATAATAGGTGACTATAGACTTGCAAGATAGGATCAAGAACTCACATATATTCATGAAAACATAATAGGTTTAGATCTGAAATCATGGCACTCGGGCCCTAGTGACAAGAATTAAGCATAGCAAAGTCATAGCAATATCAATCTCAGAACATAGTGGATACTAGGGATCAAACCCTAACAAAACTAACTTGATTACATGGTAAATCTCATCCAACCCATCACCGTCCAACAAGCCTACGATGGAATTACTCACTCACGGCGGTGAGCATCATGAAATTGGTGATGGGGGATGGTTGATGATGACAACGACGACGAATCCCCCTCTCCAGAGCCCCGAACGGACTCCAGATCAACCCCCCCCGAGAGAGATTAGGGCTTCGCGGCGGCTCCGTATCGTAAACGCAATGGAACTTTCTCTCTGATTTTTTTTCTCCACGAAAGCAAATATATGGAGTTGGAGTTGAGGTCGGTGGACGTCCAGGGGGCCCACAAGGCAGGGGCGCGCCCCCCACCCTCATGGACAGGGTGTGGGCCCCTTGACGCTGATTCTTTCGCCAGTATTTTTTATTAATTCTGAAAACTTGCTCCGTAGATTTTCAGGTCATTCCGAGAACTTTTATTTCTGCACAAAAATAACACCATGGCAGTTCTGCTAAAAACAACGTCAGTCTGGGTTAATTTCATTCAAATCATGCAAGTTAGAGTCCAAAACAAGGGCAAAAGTGTTTGGAAAAGTAGATACGACGGAGACGTATCAACTCCCCCAAGCTTAAACCTTTGCTTGTCCTCAGGCAATTTAGTTGACAAACTGAAAGTGATAAAGAAAAACTTTTACAAACTCTGTTTGCTCTTGTTATTGCAAATATGTAAAGCCAGCGTTCAAGTTTTCAGCAAATATTATGAACTAACTATATTCACAATAACACTTAGGTCTCATGTTTACTCATATCAATGGCATAATCAACTAGCGAGCAATAATAATAAAACTTGGATGACAACACTTTCTCAAAACAATCATAATATGATATAACAAGATGGTATCTCGTTAGCCCTTTCTGAGACCACAAGACATAATTAAAGAGCACCTTTAAAGATCAAGGACTGACTAAACAATTTAATTCATGGTAAAAGAGATCCAGTCAAGTCATACCCAATATAAACTAATAGTAATGCATGCAAATGACAGCGGTGCTCTCTAGCGGGTGCTTTTTAATAAGAGGGTGATGACTCAACATAAAAGTAAATAGATAGGTGAGGGAGTCCAGGATAAGGGGGTATCCGGACAGCCGGACTATATACTTTGGCTGGACTGTTGGACTATGAAGATACAAGATTGAAGAATTCGTCCCGTGTCCGGATGGGACTCTCCTTTTCGTGGAAGGCAAGCTTGGCGACTCGGGTGTTAGATCTCCTTCTCTGTAACCGACTCTGTGTAACCCCAGCCCCCTCCGGTGTCTATATAAACCGGAGGTTTAGTCCGTAGGACAACAACAATCATACCATAGGCTAGCTTCTAGGGTTTAGCCTCTACGATCTCGTGGTAGATCAACTCTTGTAATACTCATATCATCAAGATCAATCAAGCAGGAAGTAGGGTATTACCTCCATCGAGAGGGCCCGAACCTGGGTAAAACATCGTGTCCCCTACCTCCTGTTACCATCAGCCTTAGACACACAGTCCGGGACCCCCTACCCGAGATCCGCCGGTTTTGACACCGACATTGGTGCTTTCATTGAGAGTTCCTCTGTGTCGTTGCTGTAAGGGTTGATGGCTCCCTCAACTTTCAACAACGCAGTCCAGCGGCATACTTTTCTCCCCGGACAAATCTTCGTGTTCGGCGGCTTCGCACCGTAGGCCAACTCACTTGGCCATCTGGAGCAGATCGACAGCTACGCCCCTGGCCATCAGGTTAGGTTCGGAAACTTGAATTACACGACCGATATCCGCAGAGACTTGATCTTTGACGGATTCAGGCTTACATCAGGAGCGCCGAACAGTCACGACGAGCACGACCTAAATCTGCTATCAGACAGTATTCAGGATATCGCCCCTGCAGCTACTCTAGACCTAAATTCGGGACAGATCGCGTCGTCCGAGGACGGGTGGATGGGCCCCGCCATGGAGGCCGCATGCTCTTCGGCGGTAGAGCCGAACACAGACTCTGCCTTTAAGGGAATCTGTGTCACCGTACCCCCGGACTTGTGTCCGGATGTTGATCCCGAACCGCGCGCGCCCGGGCCCATCTAGTCCGATTGGGCTCCAGTAATGGAGTTTGCCGCTGCGGATATCTTTCAGCACTCCTCCTTTGGTGATGTGGTAAATTCATTAAGGTCTCTCTCTCTGTTAGGAGATTCCTGGCCGAACTATGTCCGGCCCGAGTGGGATGCGGACGACAAAGAAAATCGCCTCCCACCCACCACCCACTTCATAGCCACTGTCGATGACCTAATAGACATGCTTGATTTCGACTCCGACTACATCGACGGTATGGACACCGATGCAGGGGACGATCTGGAACCACCGCCCACGGGGCGCTGGACCGCCACTTCCTCATATGACATCTACATGGTGGATACACCTAAGGAGGACAACGGTGACAAAAGGGACACAAAGGAGGATAAACCCCCCGGACAAAAGCCAAAACGATGGCGCAAGCGCCGCTCTAAGTCCAGTCACAGTAAAAATAGCGATAACAGTCACTACTAGCGAAAAGGCTAGCAGCAGCGCGGGTTTTTAGGCTATCAGCAGCGCGGACAGCCGCGCTACCAATAAGGCGCTACAGCTAATTGTTACTAGTAGCGTGGGCTAAACCCGCGCTACTACTAAATGACTAGTAGTAGCGCGGGTGCACCCGCGCTACTACTAAGCTAACACCCACGCTACTACTAACCTAACTACTAACCTAACTACTAGTAGCGCTCACTTTTAACCCACGCTACTACTAACAATTTAGGAATAAAAAAAATAAAAGTTAGATGTGGTATTCATGAATGGTAATACGTCCATTGCAAAGCAAACCAACGTCACAGAACCATCTCAGGATTCCATTTAACATCAGACACACAACCATCATCGAAGTACCTCCCCTAGTGGTCCACCACCAACCTAAACAAATCACTTCTCTATATATATCTACCAAGGCTTGGAGTTCAGACGCCAATGTACCCGAATCCTCCTTCCCCCGGACGATGGCGTCGAGGACCTCCACCTCGAAGACCTCCGGTGTCAAAATCAACTGGATGTTCATCTATTCGACGTGGCCACCATGCTTCACAGCAAAGTCCGCCTCCAAGTGGTTGAAGAGCACAACGCCCACCGGGCCACGCTAGTCACCGTCGATCACCCCTGCGCCCACGTCGGGAAAGTGAAAACTAGTTAGTACACAAATTGCATCAGTTAAACTAAATAGTACATTACAATTCACAAGACCCATTAAGTTAACATTCCTTATCATCTAGCAATTTAAAGGGGCTCATGCTGAATATATATGCTTAATTCCTCACTTCTTATTCAAACTAAATATATAGATTTGGCAAATGCATAGAAAAACATAAAGTCCAAAAGAAACACAGAAATGCATATGTGAACTAAATTACTTTGTGTGTTAGCAGATTTCTTGTTAGGTTATTCACTATATATAGTACCACATCAGGCAGGGTGATGTGTTTACTTCGCGCCGCAATGTTTGGCACCAAGTTCAGTCTTGGAAGACAAATACAATACATTGCTGGGCGGGACAAGGCAAAGAAAAATACAGAAATTTGTAGTTACTAAATCATTAGCATTAATCAGTGCCTTCTGTCGCGGGGGTCATGTGTCAACTGATTTCAAGTATGTTCTTGCAAGCTACAAAGATGTTAAGAATTACTTGCAATCTGGTTTTTGCAAGCCACAAAGTTGTTTAGAATTACTACTTATCTAGTAGTACAAATGTTGAAAACAGATTATGAACTAGTCCAGACTCTACATACACGTATGTGATGAGCATTGAAGCATTCACTCTCCCAGGCTGTTTAGGATCATCAACCTAGTGGATGTCGTCCGGTAATAGAGGAAGTGCATCCTATATAAGGCACCAACAAAAAGCTAAGTGACGGCTACTGTTTTCTCAGGCAGGGTGTACAAATTTAACAAAAATAAAAGTGCACTAGCACTATAGAGTCCGGTATATCCAGTTACTAGGGCAAGTACTAAGGTCTAAGACGATATGCTACTAAATGATTGATTTTGTTGTTGCTCATGGACATAGACATGAGCAAGCACATGGCAGGGCCATGAACCTATGCAAAGCATCACATTTTTTCAGCTCCTTGGCAACATGTCCAATGGAAATCAAGATACTACCCACTTGCACAACTGAATCTACCATGCGCATGCGGGAGGCTACAGCTTCCTCAAAAAACAAGTAAAGAAGAGCATCATGGTTTCCTCACCCAAATACATTGACCCACTCGCCATCTGCCTTCCCTTCGCTGGCCGGAGCCATCGGCTCCGTCCTTGCAGCCTCCATCACCGGGATCATAGAGAATAGAATGGTCCATGGCTCTGCATGAACATCGAACATATCTCTGATAGAATTACATATGAAGAAACCATCACTCCTGACAATTTCATCAAGAAAAGGGAAGTTAGCTAACTTATAGGGGGAACAAAACATCAAGATTCTAACTGAACAAAAGGAAACCTAGTCCAACTGCGCATTTTTTTAGAACAGGAGGATGACCCCCGTCCAATGGCGCATAGGCCTAGTGGAATTTTATTCAAGGACCAGACAAGAGCATCTTTCAGTTTACTACAATATGTAATTTAAATAGCATGAAGCAAACAACTATAAAATGACAAGTGAACTATGATCCAATATTGTGCATAATATTAAAATGAAGGTGGATTTTTTTCATATTCGAGTTTTTCTTAATAGTAACTTAAAAAAATGAATATATGCATAAGGTGGATTTTCACATGCAACCTGTGGTAGTTTCAGTTTGTGTCGGCTTCAATTGTCACTCCAAACCTCTATTTGTCTTGTGGGCAACTCAAAATTGTTTACAATCCGTTATCTACAAAAAATAAAATGGACTGAACTGAGTTAAAATAAACACATTACATGAATAGGCCAGACATAAACCTCTATATGCTACGCCGAATTAAGATAAAATAAACACATTGCATGAACTGAGTTAAAATGGACTGAACTGAGTTAAATCGACCATTTTCATTTATAAGTGATCTATATGCTATGGCAAGCAACAACTCATTACATGAACAGGCCGACAAGCCATGCCGCGCAATGATCTGTTCATCGCAGAGCGTAGAACCATTCACAGGGCAGCCATTCAACAGCAGATATATAGAGATTGATCCATCATCCAACACATTGATCCGCTACGAAATTACCACACGACAGTATAATGATATTCACATGAACACAACAGGGTAGTACTCTCCTGCCTCACCTCACCTCGCCTGCTGCCTCACGCAAAACAAGTCAGCAACACTACTGTGTGTGTGCGTCTACGTCTGTGCAAACCAAAGCTGGCTGCGCATGAGGGAGGGAAGGGAAGGAAAAAAGGAAAGGGAAAGGGAAGTAGATCGAGAGAGTACCTTGGCGGCCATGGCGTCGTTGGCCGAATGGAGCAGAAGCAGACAGACAGATGGAGGTCCTGTCCAGGCGCGCGAGCTCGTGATTGGGGAGATGTGGCCAGCGCCATGGAGGTGGAGCTCCAGGTCCTAGCCGTCGGCCGTGGATGTGGATCTCCAGGTCCAAGCCCTTGGCGGATCTCGGATTGAGAGCCGCCGCCTGACCTATTCTCTTCTCGTCGTCTTCTCGTGAGGGGAGGGGCGAGGGTGGCGGTGGCGGCGGTCGTGTGGAGGCCTGGTCGGCCGGCTGCAGCGCTCGGGGCTGCACACACTCGTGGATTGGGAGAGGAGAGGAGGTGGAAGAAGGCCGGCGGTGGATGGGATTTGGATCGAGGTTTGGGTGGAACTTTTTTTTGATAAACGTGGGTGGGTGGACGGTGGAGTGGTTGGTGGGGTGGGAGCAGATGCAGGTGGTAGCGTGGGGTTTATAACCCGAGCTACTACTATCGACTTAGTAGTAGCGTGGGTTTATAACCCGCGTTACTACTACGACTGGTCCCGGGAGGCACGGTGGAAATCACTTAGTAGTAGCGAGGGGTAAAAACCCGTGCTACTACTATCGGGTTATTAGTAGCGCGGTTTCCTCAAGCTCGCTACTGCTAATTAGCAGTAGCGTGCGTTTGTTTTTAAACCGCGCTGCTGCTAAGATTCTGTGTATAAGGTTTTCCCTAGTCGTGAGTGCAAGGAAAAATGACACTCCGGTTGACTCCAAAGGCAACAATATGAACCCAGTGATGGAGCAAGAAGAGCCAGGCCACGCTGAACAGACGCCCGATCATAGCGATCCCGAGGGCCCAACTCATCAAACTCCCTCCGGAGAGGAGGACAGTCCGGTTGACGATGCATTCATCATCCCGGAAAAACGTTTGGAACAAGATAACCTCTGCAGAAGGCTTATGGCCACGGTGAGGAGCCTAAAGAAGCAGAAGCAAAGGCTTAAAGCCGCGCAGGATACGCTCAACTAAAGATGGAATAAGGTGCTAGACAATGAAGGAAAATGTGGCGACAATCGCAACACAAAGAGCTACCCAAAACGCAAGTTGCTGCCCAAATTCGATGATGAGGCTGCAGAGCCCATTCCGCCAAAGAACAATACGGCCATTTGGCCGGACCAACCAATTCATGGCCGCGATAGAGCAGCCACTGACGCCGCACACAATTTATGTGAGCTCCTGGACAAAAAGGCCGATGCGGCCAGGTCCATCTACGGATCTAGAGGACATGCTGTGATGCGGGATTATGGTCACCAAAACAATCACACTGATTGAATACTAGTTCGGACTCAACACCGGACGCAACAACAGCCGACAGCATGCCGCGACATGTCCAGATACAGAGTGGCTGCCACCCTCTGTGCTTCACCGATGAGGTGCTGGATGACGAATTTCCACAGGGATTCAAACCCGTGAACATAGAGGAATATGACAGAACGACATACCCTGGTGTCTGGATTGAAGATTTTATCCTCCACATCCACATGGCTCCTGGGGATGACCTCCACGCCATCAAATACCTTCCCCTCAAATTGAAAGGGCCAGCTCGGCACTGGTTGAAAAGCCTCCCCGAAAATTCAATCGGAAGCTAGGAGGAACTTGAGGACGCTTTCAAGGCCAATTTTCATGGGACCTATGTTCGACCTCCGAACGCAGACGATTTAAGTCACATAATACAACAACCCGGAGAGTCAGCCCGCAAGCTTTGGAACAAATTTCTCACTAAGAAGAATCAAATTGTCGACTGTCCGGATGCCGAAGCCCTAGCGGCCTTTAAGCACAGTATCCGGGATGAGTGGCTGGCCAGACACCTCGGCCAAGAAAAGCCAAGGACGATGGCGGCCTTAACAAGCCTTATGACCCGCTTTTGTGCGGGCGAAGACAGCTGGGTGTCCCGTAGAGGCACCAGTGACCCAGGCACATCCGAAATTCGAGATGGCAACGGGAATTCACGGTGCAATAAGAACAAGCGTCGGAACAATGAAGAAAGTCCGGACAACACGGCGGTCAACGCCGGATTCAGGGGCTCTTGACTCGGTCAAAGAAAGAAGCCATTTAAAGGCAGCAAAGAAGGACCGTCTGTCCTGAATAAAGTCCTGGACAGATAGTGCCAAATCCATGGCACCCCCGAAAAAACTGCAAATCACACTCACAGAGAATGTTGGGTCTTCAAGCAGGCCGGCAAGTTAAACGCCAAACACAAGGGAAGGGAAACTCCAAGCGAAGACGAGGATGAGCCTCGCCAGCCGAACACTGGGGGACAGAAAATATTCCCACCAGAAGTCAAAACAGTAAACATGGTCCACACAACTTGCATAGAGTCTGTTGCCACCAAATTCAACACCTGGTCGGCCTTCCCGATCACCTTTGATCACAGGGACCACCCGGCCAGTATCCGGCATGGAGGATCGGCTGCCTTCGTGCTCGACCCAATAATTGATGGATACCATGTTACTCGAGTCCTAATGGACGGTGGCAGTAGTCTTAATCTGATATATCAGGACACCGTCCGCACGATGGGGATAGACCCATCCAGAATAAGCCAAAGTAACACCACCTTTAAAGGAGTGATATCAGGCATTGAGGCCCGCTGCTGGGGCTCCCTCATATTAGACGCGACATCTGGTTCTCCCGACAACTTCAGAAGCGAGGAACTACTCTTCGACATCGCGCCCTTCAGCAGCAGTTATCATGCATTACTCGGAAGAACGACCTTCGCTTGCTTTAATGCAGTACCAAACTACGCCTGCCTTAAACTTAAGATGCCCGGTCCACGTGGCGTCATAATTGTTAGCGGAAACATAGAGCAGTATGCAGCAGCACTCGTAGCCGGACACTTAGCAGCCTCGCCCATCAGAACGCATGATCGGTCGTTAAGACCACGGACACGGTTAGACGAGTCCAGTGCACCACCATCAACAACAGCCCGGATAAACCTGAGTTGGGTGCCATACATATATCCCCATAAATGGTACTAGGGGCTGCAAACATGTAATAAAGCCCACAATTCGGCTTGCCTTATTAATAGGCCAATATCTCATATTTCTAACATCCATTGAGAATAACCATTTTCTCGCACGCTTACTCTTTTACATGAGTTTTCGTTTTTACAGACACTATTTGTGCGACACCCTTCCAGGATACGGCACAACAGAGACAAAGGCACAGACGTGCAGCAGGGCCCCGCTCAAAGGTTTCTCTTTAGATTAAGCCCCTGTGTAAACCTTCTTTACTGTCTTTTGTTGCTGGACATCCCGTGGCATTAAATACACCCACAGCGGATACTGGCGTTATAGGCATTTCGCCATGACAGATCAATGCACGTACCTGGAAATACATGGTTCATATCCAAGGGCGTTGCTCAGCCTAGTATATGTTATAAAGTCTGAATACCTTCGGGAGTGTTCGTCGTCGCGAGTTTGGCCTTATATGCATCAGCTCCGAATCATGTCTTTGGTCAAATGTTGGGTTTGCCCGGCTCCTGGGTTTGCTGCCTTACATTCCATTTTATCGGCTAAGGCGGCCAAAGGAGAACTACTGCGATTGTGCCTCGGTTATTGCGGATGAGCACCTCAGTAGAGAAAGCCGAAAACTGACTGTCATGATACAGCGAGAGACTGGTCAACCACTCGAAGACTCATCGGAATCTATAGGATTCCTCCGCATTAACGAAGGACCATTTCCCGGTCACGTACATACGCGCCCCTATCCGAATGCACGCGGAAGTACTAGGGGCTACATATTAGCCCCACCATTGAACTCATATGGCTAAGTGAAAGTGTTACAACTATATAGTCCGGTTGCCTGGTTCGACGTGCGATCACCTCCTTAATGGACCAACACTACAAAAAAATACACTTCCGTGATGATACGTGTTTGTCACAGTAGGTCGCGTTTTTTGTCATGCATGTACATCCATGACAAATTTATGACAGAATCTAGATAGTCATACCTGTGTTGTTGTAGAAGTGTTCCATGACATTACCAAAATTATCATCACGGAAGTGTCCACTTCCATGATGATAAATCGCGCATCACAGAAGTGCTTTCGTCAAGGGTGACCGACACATGGCATCCACCGTAACGGAACACCGTTAAGCTATCGGGTCGGGTTTGGGATCCGATAACCCGTTAACAGCCCCGGCCAATGGGGATTTTCCACGTGTAAAATCATCATTGGCTGGAGGAAACACATGTCGGCTCACCGCAGGGACAGATGTCATCCGCTCATTGGACCGAAGGCTCCTATGATACGGCGACACGTGGCACGGCCCAATAGAGGCCCATTCCTGTGAAAAGGCCAGCCTGTTTGACTTGGTCAAAAGGTGGCGGGCCGGCCCACGGAAAGCCTGTTAACAGCCTGTTTGTAGATAGCCCATCTATAGCCCGCTAACGCAGGGCCCGTTACGCCCTATCCAAATTAGGCCCAGTAGCGTCATCTGGGCCGTCCAATATGATTCCAGCCCATTTTAACTTCCGGCCCATGTGTGGCCCATGACTTCTTTCGGCCCATATGAGGCCCTTTGTAACTCTTGGCCCATTAACGGCCCATGGTGAAACTGGCCCATAATGAATAGTGTATCACGTTATACCCATTAACGGCTATTCCATTGGGCCGTTTCTAGCCCAAGTTGTCTTTCGGCCTTCTCAGGGCCCATTGATTCTTGGGCTCATTTGCAGCATTTGGTTACATTCGGCCCGTTACTGTCATTTTCTGCTTGTGGGCCAAATTCAGCCCATCGTTACAGTCGGCCCGTTTGCGAACCGTTAATACGTTGGGCCATTTTCATGTCAAATAAAACCAGTTGGGCTGTTTTCATAGAGTTATCAAATACGGCCTATTAACGGCCCGTTATGGTCCATGAATAGTACGGCCCATGATTGGCGAAATGATGATACGCCCCATAGAAGGCCCATGCATCCTACGGCTTGTATGAGGCCCATGTATAGTACGGCCCGTAGAAGGCCCATGGATCATACGGCCCGTAGAAGGCCCATGGACCCTGCGGCCCACAGAAGGCCCATGGACCCTATGGCCCGTAGAAGGCCCATGGACCCTAAGGCCCGTATAGAGGGCCGATGGATCCTATGGCTGGAAGAAGGCCCATGGATCATACGGCCTGCATGAGGCCCATGGTTACAACAGTCCGTGTGTTGCCATGATTATTTTGGCCTAGTTACCAAAAATAGGCTATTGTGACTACAAGCAAACAACAAAACAAGACAATAAGGAAATAAATAAGCAAGCAATTAACGCTAGCCTATTACCACTGAGGGAGTCCCGGATTTGGGGGTGTCCGGATGACCGGACTATAACCTTTGGCCGGACTCCTGTACTATGAAGATACAAGATTGAAGACTTCGTCCCATGTCCGGATGGGACATTCCTTGGCGTGGAAGGCAAGCTTGGCGATACGGATATGTAGATCTCCTCCCATTGTAACCGACTCTGTGTAACCCTAGCCCTCTCCGGTGTCTATATAAACCGGAGGGTTTTAGTCCATAGGACGAACAACAATCATACCATAGGCTAGCTTCTAGGGTTTAGCCTCTCTGATCTCGTGGTAGATCTACTCTTGTACTACCCATATCATCAATATTAATCAAGCAGGAGTAGGGTTTTACCTCCATCGAGAGGGCCTGAACCTGGGTAAGAACATCGTGTCCCTTGTCTCCTGTTACCATCCGCCTAGACGCACAGTTCGGGACCCCCTACCCGAGATTCGCCGGTTTTGACACCGACATTGGTGCTTTCATTGAGAGTTCCTCTGTGTCGTCATCTTTAGGCCCGATGGCTCCTCCGATCATCAACAACGACACGGTCTAGGGTGAGACTTTTCTCCCCGGACAGATCTTCGTATTCAGCGGCGTTGCACTGCGGGCCAATTCGCTTGGCCATCTGGAGCAGATTGAAAGCTACGCCCCTGGCCATCAGGTCAGATTTGGAAGTTTGAACTACACGGCTGACATCCGCTGAGACCTGATCTTCGATGGGTTCGAGCCACAGCCAAGTGCGCCGCACTGTCACGATGGGCATGATTTAGCTCTTTCGCTGAACAGTGCCTAGGAGGCCGCCTCAGTGCCCGTTCCGACCCTTAGTTCGGAGCCGACTGCGCCAATCGAGGACAGGTGGCTGGACACCGCCTCGGGGGCTGCAATCTCTAAGGCGATCAAGCCGAGCACCAGCCTTGTCCTTTGCGAAGCTCGTGACTCCAAGGTGCTGGACTCCTTTCCGGACTCCAAACCTCCCGCGCCCCTGCCGATCGAACCCGATTGGGCGCCAATCATGGAGTTCGCCGCCGCGGACATCTTTCAGCACTCGCCCTTTGGCGACATTTTAAATTCACTAAAGTCTCTCTCTTTATTAGGAGAGCCCTGGCCGGACTATGGTCAGTAAGGTTGGGATACGGACAACGAAGAAGTTCAAAGCCCAGCCGCCACCCACTTTGTAGCCACTGTCGATGATTTAACTGACATGCTTGATTTCGACTCCGAAGACATTGACGGTATGGACGACGATGCAGGAGATGAACAGGAATCAGCGCCTATAGGGCACTGGACAACCATCTCATCTCACGATGTATACATGGTGGACACACCTAAAAAAAGTGACGACGAGGAACAAAGGGACGCAACGAGGGATCGTTCCCTCGACAAGCAATCAAGGCAGCGGCATAAGCACCGCGCCAAACCTCACCTCGACAGAAACCCAGCCAACGAGCAGGGCGAACCGGCGGACGACGAACATGCCATCGAGCAATCATCCGAACAGGGTAATTTGGGTAAACAAACCAAACAACCCGTCCCCGGTGAAGATAATATTCCGGACGACCTCACGCTGGACAAGTTGCTGGAGTAGAAGAACATCCACAAAAGTCTCGTCGCCACAGTGCGTAGCCTGAAAAAGCAGAAGCAGAAGCTCAAAACAACGGAAGATGCACTCAGAATTAGATGGGGCAAAGTACTCAACACCGCAAACAAGTACGGCAATAGTCGTCACACAAAGAGCTATCCGAAGCGGAAATTACTGCCAGAATTTGATGAGGAGGCCTTAGAGCCGTCGCAATCAAAAAATAAAAAAAGACACCCGGTCGGATAAACAACCCCATGGCCAACATAGAGCGGCAAGGGGCGCTGCACTCAAGCCGGCACGCGATCCGCACAAGGATTCACATCAAAAAGACGGCCCAGCCAGATCTATCTACGGGACAAGAAAGCAAGCTCTAGTAAGCAATGCAACACAACAAGTATCCGAACATCACGGCATACCCAAATATAGGGGTGCTGCACACCCCCTATGTTTCACCGATGAGGTGCTAGACCATGAATTTCCAGCGGGATTCAAGCCCGTAAACATAGAGGCATACGACGGAACAACAGACCCTGGAGTCTGGATTGAGGACTATATCCTCCACATACACATGGCTAGAGGAGAGGACCTCCACGCCATAAAATACTTACCGCTAAAGCTCAAAGGGCCAGCCCGGCATTGGCTTAAAAGCCTTCCCGAAAACACCATCGGAAGTTGGGAAGAGCTCGAGGATGCTTTTCGGGCAAATTTCCAAGCGACCTATGTCCGACCTCCGGATGCAGACGATCTAAGTCATGTAACTCAACAACCCGGAGAGTCAGCCCGGAAACTCTGGAACAGATTTCTTACTAAAAAGAACCAGATAGTCGACTGTCCGGACGCTGAAGCCTTAGCAGCTTTCAAACACAGCGTTCGAGACGAATGGCTCGCCAGACACCTCGGCCAAGAAAAGCCAAGAACAATGGCCGCATTAACAAGCCTCATGACCCGCTTTTGCGCAGGAGAGGATAGCTGGTTGGCAAGAAGCAGCACCAGCGACCCAAGTACATCCGAAGTCAGGGATGGAAACAGGAAACCACGGCGTAGCAAGGACCAGCGCCGAACCAAGGGAAACAGCCTGAAGAGCGCGGCAGTCAATGCCGGATTCAAAAGCTCTCGACAGAATCAGAAAAAGTTGCCCCTCAAGGATAGCAGGGATGAGCTATCCAACCTAAACAACATCTTGGACAAAACATGCCAAATCCATAGTACTCCCGGGAAGCCTGCAAACCATACCCACAGAAATTGTTGGGTCTTCAAGCAATCCGGCAAACTTAACACCAAACACAAGGGGCTCGACATACCAAGCGAGGACGATGACGAACCCCACAAGCAGAGCACCGGAGAACAAAAGAAATTCCCATAAGAAGTCAAAACAGTAAACTCACTTCACGTGACAAAAGGGAAATACAGAGTGGCGCCTATAGAGATACGCGATATACGGCCTGTTCCAGAGGAGTCCAGCCACTGGTCGTTACAACCAATCACCTTCGACCATCAGGATTAGTCTAGAAGTATCCGGAACGCGGGCAGGACTGCCTTGGTGTTAGATCTGATAATTGACGGACTCCATTTTACACAAGTCCTAATGGACGGCGGCAGTGATCTAAACCTGCTATACCAGGACACAATCCGCAAAATAGGGATAAACCCAACAAAAATTCGCCATGGCAACACTTCCTTTCAAGGGGTAACGCCAGGCCCAGATACCCATTGTACGGGTTCTCTCCTGCTAGAAGTTATTTTTGGCTTCCCCGACAACTTCCGCCGTGAAAAGCTAACCTTTCACATCGCCCCATTCACAAGTAGCTATCAAGCACTACTGGGACGCGAAGCTTTCGCCCGCTTTAACGCAATACCACATTATGCATCCCTTACGCTTAAAATGCCCAGTCCGCGAGGCATCATCTCATTAAAGGGAAATATCGAGTGTTCCTCGAGCGCGGAATACTGTGGGGCTGCCTTGACAGCCACACACTAAACCAGCTTTACTAGTTAAAGCACCTAAACAGGTCGTTCAGACCCCCAGACATGGCTAGACGAGTCCAGCGTAAACATGCAAAGGCTTATTAGCCGCATACCCCCGTACAAGGGGCTCCGCGCTTATACAATAAGAGATAATCAAGCTCAATCCTACCCATTTCCCGAACTATACTTTGTTTATTCAATATAACATAAATTTTCGCATGATTGTTTTTCAACTAAGTTCCTCTCTTTTACAGATGAGCACCGTGCTACACCCGTCCAGGATACGGCACAATGGAGACACAGGCGCAGACGTGCAGTAGGGACCCGTCCCAAGGATTCTTTTCAGATTAAGACCCCGCGTAAACCTTTTTCACTGTCTCTTGTTGATAACATCCCCCGGTTTCTTTCCATAACTGAGGAGGAGGCTGGCGTCTTGCCATTTGGCCACGTCAGAATTTTGCGCGTACCTGGACACCAGGGGCTTCTTACCAAGGGCGTTGTTCAGCCCGTTTTCATAAAGACCGAACACCTTAGGGGGTGTTCGGTGTCGCGAGTTTGGCCTTATATGCATCAGCTCCGAATCATGTCTTTGGTCAAATGTTGGGTTTGCCCGGCTCCTATGTTTTGCTGCCTTATGTTCCGCTCTATCGGCTAAGGCGACACCAGGAGAACTACTGCGATTGTGCCCCGGTTCAGCCAGGCGAGCACCTCAGTAGAGAAAGCCGAAAACTGACTATCATGATATAGCGCGAGACTGGTCAACCACTCGATGACCCGCCGAAATCTTTAGAATTCCTCTGCATTAACGAAGGGCCGTTTCCCGGTCAGGCACATACGCGCCCCGAATTCGGATGAGCGCGGTGCCCCTAGGGGCTATATAGTAGCCCCACTGTCAAACTCCTATGGCTAACTGAAAGTGATAAAGCATTATAGTCTGGTTGCCTAGTTCGCTGCACCGTCACCCCCTTTATAGGACCAAGACGTTGGATCAAGTGTGAAAATGTGCCTTTTGCGAATACCCCCGCATTATATGCGTGGGGACTGAAGCCGAAGACTGCCATCTTTCAGGTTATATACGCATATACATCAACGGCCGCACAGGAGGTATTCTAATTCTTTAAAGTGCAAGTATAAAACGCTTTTATATCCCATCGAAACATTGTTTTACAATGATACACGTTATTCAAACATAGCATCCTTCGAGCACTGCGTCTCTATTAAACGAGCACCCTGCAGAACTTCCTGAAAATAGTGCTCGACAGGTACTCGGCTTTCGCCCGAATCTTGGGATGCAACAACACTGGCCTTCATATCCGCCCAGTATGTCTTGACATGGGCAAAAGCCATCTGTGCACCCTCTATGCACGCCGACCTCTTCATTGCATTAATATGTGGCACCGCACTGAGGAACTGCTGCACCAAGCTAAAATAACTCTTCGGCTCGGGCCTTTTCGGCCACAGATGACTCACGACATGATTCATGGCGAGTCCGGATAACTTATTCAGCTTCGGCCATGCGGCCAACCGATCGGATACTGAAAATGGGCGCTCTGGATTATGGAACTGCGACCAAAAAAGCTTCTCCACTTCGTGGTCATTTTGATCGCGGAAGTGTTCGGCCGCGTCCGCGGCACACGCCGCCAAGTCCAGGTAAGTGTTCGCCGCACTCCACTTCCGGTCCAACGGAGCATATCTAGGATCCCCGAACTTCATCTGCAGCATATAGGGCTTCCCAGCCGTGATATCTCCGGCCTGACGTAGCTCCTCCTTCATAGCTCTCATCGCAGAGCGAATGTCCTCGGCCTCGGTAGTGACCTTTTCAAGGTCCTTCTGTGCCACCCGATCTTCTTTTTCAAGAAGCTTGCAGCGGTCGGCAGCATTCTTCAACTTTTCAGCCATCTCGGCCATTTCCTTCTTGCTTTGGCAGTGAGCAGCCTGTTCGGCTTTCAGCTCTTCAGCCGCCTTTAAGGCAGCCGCATCGCTTTTCCTGGCCTGCTCCTTGGCTCGGGCAAGTTCCGCCCGAAGGTTCTCCATGGCAGCGGCACCATCTGCATCAAGCACATATGTTGTAAGGTACGGGCATCAAGCTCCTCTTACCAGGTGTCTTCGGAGAAATTATATACCTTGTGCCTCGTCAAGCCGCTTGTTGACAAGCGCGATGTCGGCATCTGCCACGTCAAGTTGCCGCTTTAGCTCGGCAAATTCATCAATCCGGCCAGCCACCGGACACTTCGCCACCTATATAAGAAAGGCGCAATATTATACCTGGGATTATGATCCTCGGCGCGCAGTCCTTTTTTGACAATGCACCGAGTCTCAGGGGCTACTATCTACACAGGGCGCATCTTATATATGCGGATCTGTCAAAAGGTACATCGTTTCACGTACCTCAAAACCCTTCAGTAAACTCCTGACGGCCTCGTACAATCCGCTTTCCGCGGATGAAATCCTTCCAATCACCGTATCCATCAACGCACGGTGCTCTTCTGAGATAGATGCTCGCCCGAGCAGATCCTTCAGCTCCTTCGACCGTGTACCGTACGGTGCCGGACTCGTCCGCTGGCCTTCTTCGAAGGCCGGACACAGAGGGCCTTGGGGGGCATACGACTACCTTCCGGCCCTGCTGGATTCGGAGAAACCCTCCGTGACGACACCTCATGGTCGCCCGCCTTGCGAGGCGGTATGGCAGGGGGAGGCGTTCTGCTCTCCATCATCTCCGGACGAAGATCCCCTAAAGATGAGCTCTGCTGAGAAGGGCGGAGATCCGAACTACAAGGTAAAATTTCGGTTATCTTCCTCAGAAATAGAACGGGGATATCTCTCATTTTGAAACCCCCCTCTTTACTTACGGCTCGGTGGAGAGCTGGTCCCCTTGGGGACACAATGCGGCCGAGGCACCTCCCGGTGCCGGACCCTCTGACGAAGGTTTCTTCCCCCGCTTTGAGGCCATGGCCTTCGGGTCCTGAGAGGCGGTCCTCTTCTTTCCCTGGTTGGAGGAATTCTCGATTCCTCCTTCCCTGACAGCCTCCTTTGGGGAGGCGGTAGCTTCCTTGTTCCCCTCTTTGCCTTCTTCCAAAGGCGCAACCTCCAGCATCTTGGTTAACACGGGATCCGTGCACCTAATTAGTTTTGCTTTCGCTATCCACTCCTGCTTAAGGGACAACTCTTTTAAGGGCAATTTTATCATAAATATACGTATAGCGAGACCGGGTATAGGGCTACTTACTTGAGTGTCCAGACGATTGCAGCTCAGACCTACGTCCTCGGATGAATCCGGACACATTGCTTGTGATCCAAAGAACAAATTGTACATCTCCATGGGCGTCGCGCCCGCAAAATGTTGGAGGGCTCGTGGTCCTTCCGGTAAACTCCCACAGGCGGAGGGGGCGACGTTTGCAGGGCAGGATGCGGCGAATCAACATAACCTGCGTCACTACGGCCAGATTGATATCTCTTTCTAGGAGATCTCGAACACGGCCCTGCAACAAGGGCACGTCCTTGGACGGCCCCTAGTTTAGCCCTTTATTGACCCATGATGCTAGCTGTGGTGGGGGACCCGAGCGAAAAGCAGGTGGCGCCACCCATTTGGTGCCCCTGGGAGCAGTGATATAAAACCACTCTCGTTGCCATAAGCCGAACTCCTCTTGAAAAGAGCCCTCGGGCCATGGAGCGTCGGCAATCTTGCTTATAACAGCACCTCCACACTCCGCGTGCTGCCCCTCAATCATCTTCGGCTCTACTTTGAAGGTTTTGAGCCACAATTCGAAGTGAGGAGTAATATGGAGGAAGGCCTCACACGCGACAATGAACGATGAGATATGGGGGATGGACTCCGGAGCTAAGTCGTGAAATTCCAGTCTGTAATAAAACATGGGCCCCCTCACGAAGGGGTCGATCGGGAAGCCTAGCCCCCGAAGGAAGTGAGACGCGGACACCACGCTCTCACTGGGCTTAGGAGTGGGAATGACCTGCCCTTGGGCAGGCAGCCTATGCAAGATTTCGCCGGTAAGATACCTGGCATCTCTTAGCTTTAACACATTTCTTCCGTAACGGAGGAAGGCATCCACCGGCCCTGAAGGTCGGAGTCGGACATCATCGGAAGTCCGAAGCGCCTGAATCTGAAGCTTTGGGTGTTGGAACTCGAGGTAAGAAGCGGATTTGATTGAGATTGAAAGAAAGGGAGTCGAGCCTTGGTCTCTTTATAAAGAGGTTGAATACCAAGAGCCCTCCCCATGACCGTTTGGGACTCACCTTCGCTTGAGAAGACATACCAACAGGCACGATTGGGTTACTCACGCCCGTATTGATGAGAATCCCGAAATAAGGGGACATGATCTCTGCTTTGACAAGACGTGCCAAGGAAACCGCCTCGCTAAACGTGCTGAGGTGGGACAGTAAAATGATTCGAATGAAGGCTTGGCCGTGGCATGATGTCACGCTACGGAATACGTCAGCAGATTAGATTTGTTTAAGTGTTATTCTCTCTATGGCGGTATGTGAAACTTATTTTGCAGAGCCAGACACTATCCTTGTGTTCAAAATCTTCTATGAAGTATTCGGAGGAGGAACCCGCCTTGCAATGCCGAAGACAATTGGCGCGCCAAACTCGTCGTCATTGAAGCCTGGTTTAGGGGCTACTGAGGGAGTCCCGGATTTGGGGGTGTCCGGATGACCGGACTATGACCTTTGGCCGGACTCCTGGACTATGAAGATACAAGATTGAAGACTTCATCCCGTGTCTGGATGGGACATTCCTTGGTGTGGAAGGCAAGCTTGGCAATACGGATATGTAGATCTCCTCCCATTGTAACCGACTGTGTGTAACCTTAGCCCTCTCCAGTGTCTATATAAACCGGAGGGTTTTAGTCCATAGGACGAACAACAATCATACCATAGGCTAGCTTCTAGGGTTTAGCCTCTCTGCTCTCGTGGTAGATCTACTCTTGTACTACCCATATCATCAATATTAATCAAGCAGGAGTAGGGTTTTACCTCCATCGAGAGGGCCCGAACCTGGGTAAAAACATCATGTCCCTTGTCTCCTGTTACCATCCGCCTAGACGCACAGTTCGGGACCCCCTACCCGAGATCCACCGGTTTTGACTCAAGAAACTGAACTGACTCAGACAGTGAGTTTGAATAGCTTCTGCAAGCGGTAGTGGCCAGTAACTCGAACACTAAACCAAGACAGGACTTTGGGGTTGTCTCGCTGTCTTCAAGATAGTCTTCCTTAGCTGTTTTATCAGCATTTTGGAGACCAACAAGGATGTGTCACTATCCTGAACCTTATTTGCATTCTAAAAGAAGAAACAAGCAGACACATAACAAGTTTAGCATGTACTAGTATATGAAACTCATTTCGGTGAACCAGTTCATTAGTAAGGTGGACAATATTAAACTACCAAGTCTTCTATTGCCAAGTACTAGTACATAATAAAATCATCAAAAAACATATATCTATGTCCTATGGTCACTGCATTGTGTTGCCAAATCAAAATAGAGACACGGTTCAAATCATATCAATTCAAGTCAAAGCAGCAGTGAAAGAATACAAAGCGTGGGAAACTACACGGCACAACAAGATTTCAGATGGGTACCACGGGTCTACATGTACAACAACACTATTGGCTCTGTTGTGATGCTAGTAATGTGCATGATATGAAAGTCAACTATATACACAATTGAAATTAAAATCAAAAGAGCTATTGATAAGAGCAAACCTGTTAAAGAAACACGCGTGAACAACCTGCTGTGCCATTGGAGTTTCGATTGGATCCTTCAATTTAAAAATAAGTTTGTATGAGTAAATACAGTGATACAAGAGCAAAGCAATCACAGTTAAAAAAAGGCGCGCCTAAGCGAGCGCTTCAGCGTGCCTAGGCTCTAGGCATTGGCAAAATGCATTGCGCACAACTACGCTTAATCTGTGCATAACTGCGCATAAGCATGCGCTTTGGTCAGTAAAGCGCAAGGCGGTGGCAAAACGCACAATTAACGCCTAGCGCTTTTTTGAACTATGATAGCAATGGAATCTTAAATTAGAACATTTGTTCTTCAGGTTTAGGCACTTGTTCTACATGAACAGAGTACAGTAAGACGCAAGAATATAATACTTAAAAATAGAAAATGAGCTCATAGACCTTACCACATTCTTGGTTCGGGACCAGTATAGAACAAGGCGTTCCTAGTCATCGTCCAGTAAATGTGTCTCAGGAGAACGTAAGGGAATTTGATGAGTTTCTTTGCCGGTGAAGTACGTTTTCTTCAGGTAATTCCGACACTGCCACCAAGCATTCTTAAAGATAGTAGAGGTATTAGCACATGTTACCTCATCCTGAGTTTCCAAATCGGTTCTTCTCTATAGAGAAAAATGGGAAAATTTGCTGTATTATAACCATCATGGAGGTAGGATGTATGGGACGAAGCAAAGTAATTGCCATGAATAACATTACTTACACATAACTCTTGGACAAACACCTACAACTGGCATTTTCCTTCATCTTCAGTATAATATTTCCAAGATGGGAAGATATGCACATACGATTTAACAACATCAAATGCGATAGATACTAAACTACGACTAGCTGGTTGTGCTTCGTCCACAGGAATAGGCGTACTAACTGGTGGAGTTGGGGTTCGCCGTGATAGTACTGGCCCTTTGGGCACTGGAGCTGCCTTACTAACTGCTCTTGTTTGGGAGCTCTGTGGTGGAGCTGGTGCTGTGTCAACAGGAACTGGGTTACTATCGGCTGGGGTTGGGGTTAGATTGGGTGAAGCTGGTTCTCTGTCCATCGCAGTAGGGGTACAATTTGCAAGAGTTTGGGTTATGTGTGGTAGGGCTGGTTCTTGTGCATGTACAACCGGGGTGCTATCTCCACCAAGAGGTAGCACTGTTTTATCTGAAGACCGTGTTTTTAGTCCGCTAGATACTGGCATCACCCGCTCCAATTCAAATGGCTGATAACAGGAAACATAGTTGAATGTACAAACATTGTATGAGAGACAGATGCAATAGATAGTGTGGAAAAAAAGGGCATGAAATAGTTGACATGTATATTGTTTAACTAAAACGAATAGCATGACATAATTTCACATATATGATGTCTATCTAAACTTGATAGCATAGCATAACATAATTCAAAGATATGATGAATAACTAAACAGGATCGCATGACATAATTCACCTACATGTTATGTAAGTAATCAGGATTGCATCATTTAATTCACATGTGTGATTTATATGCTAAACAGAGGGCATTTGATATGATGTCTGAACTAAGAACATGGTGTTGAATATTGTGTATATGATGTCTAAACTTGCAATGCAAGACACCGTATGCACTATATGAGCAGTATAACCATGCCAAGATAGAGCATACACCTCAGTGGGGGAATAGGACTGGTCATGTGTCTCTGAATCCATCTCTGAGGAGCTATCGGGACCCAACAAGAGATCTGCTTCGATAGGTAGCACTGTCTGCTCTGAAGGCCTTGTTTTCACTCCAGATTTTTCCATCTCCCACCCAAATGGCTGATTCACAAGAAGAGTAGTTTAATGTACAAACATTGTCGAAAAATGGAAATGTAATGAAGAAAAGGATGGGCAAGATATCATTCAAATATATGATGCCTGGTTAAAGATGATGGCATTGCACATTTCACATATATTATGGCTAGCTAAAAGACATGAGACTGCATAATTCCCATATATGATATAGAAACTAAACAGGTGGCATTACAGAACATGTCTAAACTAAGCAGATGACATATATGATGTCAAAAGTAGGCACTGCAAGGCAACATATGCATGATATGACTAACATCATCATGCCAAGGTAGAGCAAACACCTTGGGGGTAAATAGGAGCGGTCAGCAGCGTCTGAATCTGCCTCAGAATAGATATCTTCCTCTGGATTACAATCTGGAGAGGGGTGGGGAGGGTTTGCCATTAAACCCACCATGGAGCGATGTCTGCATGACATTGTATTGCCGCGCAAAACTCTTCTCTTTTTCTCTACATGTTCAGCATGACTGTGTACAATATCTGACATGCATACGAAAAAATATGGTGAGATTATGTAAGGAGAGCATGCAGAAATTTAGAGTGATGGTAACAACCAGTGGATCGACATTTTTCCGTTGAACCAAAATAGCCCTAATGGATCGACGTGAATGTATAGTAATAAGTGATGCAACAAGTGTACAACCTCTTTGCCGTAGCCATGTCGACCTTAGCATCATTGGGTTGGTCGCTGAAGCAGTTGAGGCAGAGGTGGCTGTCGGAGGTGTGGAGGAAGATCTGAGGAATCTATAGACGGCGTCCAGGGCACTGCTCTGTTGTGATGGATCGTTCTGTCGTTGGAGCAGCTCCGGTGAGCCGGAAGACATCAAGGCTGAAGCAGCACAAGACAGACATCGTCAATCTCAAGTGGGATTCTAATAGCATCTCCAGTAGATGATGTAAAATGGATGTAAAATTAACATCACCAAAAACCACCTGACTACAACAGATGAGGTAAAAACTGTTGACTCTAAACTTAACTGTCGAAACTAAAATTTACTGTGGAATTTGAATGCTACTGACGAAACTGAATGCAATGGTAGAAGAGAGGCACTTGACATGTAGTTTAGGGAGGGCCTGCAGTTCATCTTCAACCTGCACCCCCCTGAGCCGCCAGCCACCATCGGATGAACCGCCGGCCCCAGCGCCGCCTCGCCACCCTGAAACAACTCGCCTCGGCCGCC
>NC_041387.1:663801952-663814619 GCF_002162155.2 Triticum dicoccoides | reverse complement strand
CCCGTCCCCGCTGCGGGTGGTTCTTCCTTAACTCCGGTGAGCCCCCCCAACCCCTGAAAATCGACTGACCCAAAAGTCGATTCAGTCGACTAAAGTGTGGCTTAATCGGAGCAGAGCAGCAGCACGAGCGAGGGGGAGAGCAGCAGCAGCAGCAGCTGGGCGAGCGAGCGATGGGGCGAGAGCCGGAGTAGCAGCAGCAGCACGAGCGAGCGAGCGAGAGCCGGAGCAGCAACAACAGATCCGGCTGGTATGGACGCCGCCGTCAAAGGGGCCTCGCACTGGGGAAGAGCCACCATGGAGATGTCGCCCGCGGCGCCGGCTTCAAGGTAGCCGCTCCATGGGGGTGCGGGATGGAGCACCGTCGGCGCCGGGAGGTCGGGTTAAGGAGAAGGTGCGATGTGATGAGTGTACAACCTCTTTGGTGGCGCCGAGTAGGCCTCGGCTTCGTCTGAGGAGTCGGTGAGGATGCTGCGGTTCCGGTGGAGCAGGTAAAGGCGGTGCTGTGGGGATGGAGCAGCCTCGTTAGACAAGGCGATCATCGGAGCAACTCCTTGGAGGTGGAGGACGGGGCGGCTAAACCAGCGGGACAGCGAGATGGACGAGGATCCTCATCCGGGGAGGTGGACGAGGCACGTCGAGCTATTGCGGTGGACGACGTTGTCGGGGAAGAGGCTCCGGCTAGGCAGCGATGATGTGGCGGACGGAGGAGGGTGGGGTTTCTCGGCTGGAGGGAAGAGGTTATGGCGGCCTGGGATTTCGAATGGCAAAAAGGGGGCGATGGGAGGGGGTGAAGCATGACTTAGGGACGCGCTTGTCCAAAATGTAGGGTGTCTTACAAAAGTACCCCACACCGATTTGAACTAGCGGCCCTTTCGGCTCAGGGTTAGAAGGGGGATTTCGCGTGTCGGGATTTGGCAGCTGGAGGGAGTTTTCGCGCGCGTTGTAATTTCGGGATAGCAAGGCGCGGGTTGTGAAGGCGCCAGTTTTGAGAGCACGATATCTGGATTTTCGGGATATAACAAGACGCGGGTTGAATTTTAGGGACAAGCCTAACGTGTAGTACTATTGTACTTGTACGTACCAAATCAATTCACAGTTCCCTCAACGAAAAAGAAAACGAAAAATATAAAACTATTCACACCACACAAAGAGAGAGTCGTGCCCCATTTTACTATACAAATGCTATTCAAAGCTATGTCCGATTAAATTTTTTCGCTTGCTGTATAATGCATGTAACCTACTCATACCAACATTTTAGTGCATTCCAAATGTCTATACTACCGCTGCAATTCGAACTAAATTTGAATTCGTTTCTCTATTTCAATAAGAATCTACAATCATGATTGTTGCCAACTTCAACCATCATTTGTGCATTACCTTAATAACACACCACATGATTACTATAGAGATAGATATGAACTATGTGTACTACATAAACTCGAATTCTATTTTTTGAATACACTTGATGTTGATTCCAAATAATAGTACATTTGATGTACTAACTATATATTCATAATCTAAACCATGTTCCATATGTACACCGTGTTTATCACACAAAGTATAGTGCCCCGCCCCCTACATTATGACAAGTATTTAGACCTGAGTTGCAAAAGCCACACATTAGCCCAAATTATAATCAATGCTCTACATTATGATATATTCTTCAAGTATCCGTATCCACTTTTTTATAATGAATTATGATCTTTGTTCGTCTTTTACACCTTCACGATCCTCTTCTATTTGTAGCTAGCTAGCGCTAACTTTCTATCGTGCATGCACACGCCCGCCCCCCTCACACACCCTTAGCGTTCCCTCCATCGCGCACGTTCATTATTTCTCTTTAGGTCATCCACCAGCAGTGTGTGTAGGCACCCGGCTCCTTTCTGGCACACACCGGTCGATATACCAGTCTAGCCAAGTGTGCCTACAACAAACACATATATACTTCCCCTCTTCTCTTCTCACCGTCCATGCCCCCATATGTCCAATACAATTCCACACAGGTGCACACTCCCGCCCCTCTTTTCATTTATCACATGCTCGCACACTCCTCCCCCCTCGACATGGTAGGCCTCTCGCACCACCTCCTAGCCACACCCTCTCCCCTTGTCTGCCTCTCCGGACCTTATTTGCTTTTAACAGATGTAGGCGTGTATATGAACTGATCTCCCTACATATAGCCAGGTCAACTATAATTCGTTTTCACCAAGCACCAATACACTTACCTCGCTAGTTATGTCTCTCCTTTTCTCGGACACATGACGGTTGATCTTCCTATGTAGTTACGCATGCTTACCACAACCATATATTCTCCCCTCATCATACTTGAATACCTCCTGACCCGTCTCTCACACGCACGTGCATGGACAGACAGACATCCCCCACCCTCTCTTATTGATATTGCACCCATACCCTCCGTTTGTCTAGCAGGCCTCTCCCACCATTTGTGAGACGCCACTCCACCACCAACCCTCTGACGCTCTACCTTTGTCTTTTTCCCAACCTTATTCCTCTGCTACACATATCCATGGATGTCAATCAATCTCCCTCAATACATAGCTAGGCTCTCTCCTTCCCCACACATATACTAGTCGACCGGTCTCTACCCCCCCCCCCACACACACACACCCACACACACCGATAGTCGAATGTTGTAGGTAGGTATCCATGCCAGGGAGAAGAACTGCACCTCTGCCCTCTCAAATTCCAGTAGGCTAGCCGCCCTGTATCTTTGACGTGGGCAAACACAAATTCGATGGAACTCTTTATCGATTGCGCAGCCACACACTTCATCCCTGTTTTCAATTCTATCGATATCTCACGTCCATTACTCCGTTTCACACACATTGCATATGTTACGGTTTTCTGATTGAGATATCATCAACACATTGCCTCTATTTTGCACAAACCATCTCTCTCACACCCACCCACGTACGTACCTGCACCTAAATAAGAAGTGCACGTAGGATGCACGTACTCACGTCTCGTTCCCGGCCACACCCGCGCGGGTACACGGTGGAGTTCGTTTCTGTACGAAAAGGCAGCCCACGTGATAATTTGACGCGTGTAGCGGTTGTTTACTCGAAGGAGGGTTGGGTACCACACCTAGAATATAAAACGATTGCCATGGGGAAAATGGAAAAATGGGTTTGTCTCTCATCACACCATCTCACACAAGGCCGTTGTGGCCTCTCTCTCTCAGCGTTGGTCAGTGATCCGGCCGCATCCCGTCCGCCGGTGGAAAGGGAGGGTGTGCATCGTCTCTCCATTCGACGGCGTTGAGGCAGCTCGTCCCGATCTGCTGTACCCGCCGTTCTCTCTGACCAAGCTCCAGCGCGGTAGGGCCTTCGCCACTTGCTCGCTGGCGCAGTATGGGTAGATCCCGGCCACCGGCGCCCTCCTAGTAAAATCCCGATGACCCTCAGGTACAGCTTCCTCCGGCCTTGCTCCACTGCCCATCTTCCCATGTTGCTGCATGTGGATATTCTTTAGTTGTTTGCTTAAATCGTATCTCGGCCGGCGTACTTCCCATCTTGCAATCTCGTCCTCAAACCATTTTTGATAAACCACCATGTGCTATCTTTCCCTTTTTACATGGAACATGCTTCTTTTTTGTCGGCGTATGTGTCTTCAACTCGTGTTATTGGGCAGTAATTGTTTCCTTTCGACCTCCTTTTGCAAACAGGGCTATCCATTTTCACCTTGTTGCTATTGCGACCTTTTGGTGAACTGCACAAATCACTTTTCTGAAGAGTGTTTTGTGCAGTTCCGCCAAAATGTCACACGGGCAATGTTTTTACATTTCTATGGGACTGCGGAAAGGGAGATTGGTTTTGCTATCCTCCTCATCCAACTCCGTGCCTAATCTTCTCCAACAAGAAGTTAGTCCTAAAGAGAGATCGTAGAGGTGATCGGCTTCTATTTATGTGTGTTATGTTTCATCATCTAGTTCCACTATTATTGTAATCACACTGACTGGATATCTTTGCAAACAGGGATGGCCCGCTCGATTTTAGTGGAGCTGCACAAAATGATCGGATTGTGGTGTCCTTCATACACCTCTTTTTTGGCTACAGAGCTGGGTGAAACTAGCTGCCAAGCAATGAACACTGTGCCCAGGAAATAGAGCCATGCCTACGAACAACATCGATCAATTATATATTTTTTGTTTATTTTTACACCTTCTCACAACTTTTTCTTCAGTTGTGATGTGAATATTGGCGCTGATCTGCGAACCATTGAGATGCATTAGCCATGGTTGTTTCATTTGTATTTGATGGAATGTTGTAACGAGATAATCTCGAGGCAAGACACATGAATCCTAAGTTGAAACCTTTTTTTTCCTGCGGGAACCAAAGTTGAAACCTTCATAGCATCACAGTACAATTTCATCAAAATTATGCGTACATATAAACAAATCCTGAAGGTTTGATAGTAATGCCAGAAACAATTCAACTTCGTTTCGCCGACATGTTGGACATCCTTCATCCGGCTCCACCTGCCTTGCAGCAATATTGAGTGCACAACACAACTTCAGGGGAAGATTCACCCTGGTCATTGCGCCGCAGTAGTAATGACTAGTGAGCAGTCAAATCACAGAGCCCCACCTTCGCCACAGTAAGTTGCTCGGATGAAGCAACCATCATTTCTCTGTTCCTTGAATCCGTTGGTACTCCCATATTCCCACAGTAATAAGTTGCTCGCGAAAATCAACCATCACTATATCCGCTCACGTGTGATGACCACAGGAGCTATCCATTCAGATTGCATGTTAATAAAATAAAGGTCGATAACTAATGCGGCAAACTTTCAAAAAAAAAACTAATGCGGCATCTCGGGCCAACGCGGCCAGATCGCATTTTGCACGAGAAATTAAACACCATATTTCATTGACATGTGGTCCCGTTCCAACATATCAGTGAGACGACGGTGAGTAGTAGGAGTATTTCTGAATTGACATGTAGGCCGGGGCGGCTCTTCGTGAACCGTGGCAAACTGGCAACCGTCCACCGACTCTTCGCCTTTTCCTCTCGATTTGGAACTGTTGTCGCACGCTCTTCCTCTCCCTCCTCCATTTTCCTTTAGCCCTTCACCCTTTCTTCTGCCATTGTTTGATCGTCTTCTCCATGGAGGGAACAGGCCGGAAACGACCCCGTTATTCTTACCCCGATCTGAAAGATGACATGGTGGAGGAACTCATTGATCGGTGCGACGTCGTCACCTCGGCTAGCATGGCAGGTTCGTTCAAGCCCATTCTTGACTCAACTAATAACATCATTACAAGGAACCCAAGAGTCAAGGAGCGGTTTGATCTCCCCTATCTTCTTCGCCATGACCCTGATGACAGGCGCCAGCACGGCGGAGGCCTCGCCCTATGCAAGTTGATGTCGCTTGATAATGACACATATGATGTTAAGATGCCATCACTTGAGGGCAAGGCTTGGGCAGGCGCAAATGGAGATTGGGTTGTTTACATTGGGTCCAACTGCGAGTGGGAACTTGTGAATGTGTACACTCGTGACCGGGTTCCACTTCCAAAAATCTTAGCAGACTGCCCAGAGGTTGAGCACACCGGTATTGTACGCACGTTCAAATACGATCATGGTGACTGTCTTCTACTGAAGATAGCAATTTGTCGAGTTCCCAACCTCTCTTGGAATTACAACAACTATGAAGTTGTTGCTATGTTTGACAAACTTGTTGCTGTCCTTGGTGGTTTGACTCGATGGATATTGCCAAAAATCAGTTTCTATACACGGATGTGTACTATGATGCAATTCAATATGAGGGTCTTGTGTTTGCTTCCATCGCTCATGGCACTGTTTTTGCATGGGATCCTTGTAGTTTCGGTACATTTGTCTTCCACCGTAATTATAATTGTTTCATCCACATGCATGCCGGTTAGAAAGTTTCCCTTTACTAATTAACCTTCTTCTTGTGTTTCCAAGGTCCTATGAACATTCCACCACATATACTTGAATTTTTTATAACCAAGGGGACGATGGCGATGGTGATGATCACGAGCATGAGGACGAGCAGAACATATATACTCAGTGGCGCCTGGCAACTAATTCCGATGGATCACCTCTTCTTGTGTGTATACAGCCCATTGATGATGTTACTACTCAGGGAGCATGTGTTGTCTCCCATGGTCGCACTCTCCGGACCTATTCCAACACCCGCTGCATGGAATTCAGGATGGATACTAGTGTGCTAGCGCCAACACCTTCTCCCTGGTACATAATTGATAGTCTTGGAGAAAACTCGCTCTTCCTTGGACAAAACTATCCGATGATGGTCAAAGGCGATCCAACTGCTATTGACGCAACGTTACTAGTACCATTTATGAGAAGCAACTGTGTCTATACCTCGGACATTAGGGTGGTTGCCTACCCTGGTACTGATATAGTAGGCCGCTTCAGCCTAGATGATCAGTCCTGCGTTGGTCTCGATATCGACAATAGATGGCCCGTCTTAAAGAATCACTTGTGGTTCAAAGCAAGCGTTTCCAACGCCGAGGAATGGTTGAGTTGAAGTTGATTTCATTGCTTGTTATTTGTTGTGTGGTGAAAACTTTAGTATTTATAATGTATCCTCGTTGTCGATGTGGGTTGATGACCTCTTGTATGTAATAAAATGATATGTCTGTGATAAACTTACTAAATTTATGAATGGCTTTCGAGTTGCTTCTGTGAGTGAGTGGTGCGACGAGGCAAAAAATTATTTTCCGAATACATAATTGTACGTGCATTGCAACAGGTTATCGGATGAGGCCAATCAACAATAGTAGTACACTATTTATACTAGCTTCACATGCTTCGCGCGTCGTGCGGGTGTTTTTACTGTAGCCATATTGTACGTAACCAGCACCTCGAATCCTCGAAACTAGGTACTATATAAGTAAGTAGTAGGAGTAGTAGGGTGGCATGGGCCAGAACAAGCATTCACTTCTAGGAGTACGGCACACGCCACCAGCACGACTTCCATCTGACACCATATTTCTTGGAGACTGTGCTAGAGAAATCTCTTCAAGCTCATCGTTTCTCTAACTCAGCCATCGCGCGGTGGGCGAGGTGGGGGTTTGCCGATATTCGGTTTCCTCAACTGCGGTCCCACTTGTAAGGCCAACTCCAACGCTCTATCAATATATGGATGTACTCTTCTTCCTAATACAAAAACTTGCATCCATTCTACTCCCTCCATTGCACAATACATGCCTTCTATTTTTCAAAATATATATGTATCTAGACATGTTTTAGTATATAGGTACATCCATTTTTGGACAAATGGAAGTCAAGTATTTTGGAACGGTGGGAGTACACAATAAATTTTTTAAGTTAGCACAACTAGTCTAATCCGAGAGCACAACCGAAGATTTGGTCGGGTTCTTCCTCCTTTTGCCGACACATGGGACATCCAGCATCCAGGTCATGTCATGAAAGAAAATAGAGTGGTAGTTGAAGCCACGAGATGTGCATCCTGGGTTAAACTGTAAACAGAATCTTAGTACTCTTGAGTAACTCCAAAAGCGGCCATCGAAGATCTTTATTGGATTTGTTTTTCATCACCAGCATGTCGAGGTGAAAGATGTGCAGGTTCAGTGGGTCCTCTTGCGTTTTCACTGACATGTGGGGCCGCATGTGAGCAAACAGACGATGGGCTCCGCGCGTCCGCTGGCTGGGTGAGAAGAGAGATAGAGGAGGGCTGAGCACGGACTGCAGGAAATTTGTTCTACGTAACCAGCACCTTGATATTCGCGTGTGGTTGTTTCTAGAATAAAAGAAAGGAGGTACCCCTACTTATGTTACTCCCACTACGCCTAGCCTAAGGTTAGTAGGTGACCTTGCGCTTGGCTCTTCGCCTCTTCCGGAAGTCGATGGTTCTACAGTAGTGCTTCTGGCAATCTGACACCAAATGAACTGCTGGACGTCCACCGCTTGTAAGCAAAAGTTTCTCCTCGTGCTGCGAGCCACCACGCACGCGTTGGCGAGGGAGAAGGCGTAATCAAGCTTCTCGTCGTTCTGCGAGTTGACGGGACACATCAAAGTTATATACTAGTAGTACGTACTCTCTCCAAAAAAGGGCTGACCATGTCATTGCTACCATCCCGTGCTCCGTCGTTGAGTACGTGCACTATTCACGTGCCATCGAGGAGCAAAAATATTTTGTAGGTGCCATCGAAGTGCACGAATCACTTATGAAAAAGGGTTTCCCCCTGCTTTCCCCCCGCACGACTCACTTACGCACTGCTTATCTGATTATCTCCATTTTCTTGCATGACACGTGCACCTTGATGCTAGATGTCTCGCGTGTTTGGAAAAGGATGAACAAAGCTCAAGTAAAAGAAAAGAGTTGAAGAGCATAGATTCCCAACGACCAAGGAGGAGCAAGGAACCTCGCGGTGGAGCGTCTGCAAGGAACCTTGCGCGTTTTCCCCTGTTTTTTGCCGCCTGCCCACCTATAAACAAATAAAAGAACATGAACTTTTGCATGTACAGGACGCATGCAGCCATGCATGTACACAAGCCAACGCACTAACTCCATCCAATCCAACTCATGCACATACGTGCACAACATGGAGCACACAATGCACGTACACAAGACGTGCATGCACACACGCTCGGCTGCAGAATGCACGTGAATAACACATGCATGCACACACACTTGGCTGCATGGAGGCGTGCACCATCCGCGGCGACGTTCGATTCGTCGTGCTACGGCGAAGCTCACACGCAACGGCGCATACGCATCTCTTGCAGCACCTCTTTGCCGTCGTTGCTCAACTACTAGTCGCAGTCGGAGACGAAGACGACCGCAGCCTTGGCCTTAGAGCTAGCACCGATGGAAAAACACGCACGCTGCACGCACAAGAGCACATATGGAGTTCCCATGACATGGTGGTGGTGCGTCCCCAGTCGACTCTACTCCTTCTGCGCACGTTGTCTATCAAGGCGGCTACATGCTAATGATGATGTGGGTGAGATCTTCTACACAAGGTGACATATACCGTCAAGGTCCACGGTCAAGGGGGTGCTAGAGCAAGTACAATAGAGCTGAGTCAGCGGGCTATAAGGAATAGACTAGTATATTTCTGCTTAGTTGGAGGAAAGAGAAGAGGAGAGAGAAGGTAAGCAGGCTCTTAGTGAAGAGCCAGCTCTAGCACGTGCTCCTAGGTACTTTGTGAGAATGAAAGGTGGCCCACAGAATAAAAAAGTAGTAGTACACTCTTTTGATCTACTATTTTGTACATGTTGACTATAAGATGGGCTGTAGATGACATGGCACTGGCTATACTATTAATGATCTTTAGACGAGGTCCTAAGTGCATTAAATGGCTTAGTAACACAAGTCTTCAATGCATAGGTGCTTAGTTTATTGGTGCCACATCATATTTTATGCCTACATGGCAGGCTTAGCAGCTATACATGGTGGAGAACTGGGAGAGGCCAAGGCTGGTCATAGTGGGGAGTAACTTGTACTGTAACATATTACTATGTTACTCTAAACATTTCTATAAACCGGAAAGGAGCTGGGAGTAGTAACATAGACTAGTGTCATATGCAGAGTATGGGAGCACATGATATTTCCCCGTCCGGACTGATCCCTAGTTGGCTTCTCACCTTCTTGGCCCAACAAAAACCGCTCCCCCTCCCGCGCGCGCTTCCCGCCCGGTGCCAGCTGAGCCTGCCGCTCCACATTGATGGCAAGTCAGGGCGACGCGACCTCTCACTGCTTCCGCCGTTGAAGCGACGCGCCGACCGAGGGCACCGCCCGCTGCACGCCCGACATTTCAGACTACCCAGTGGATAGTAACTTTAGAGCAAGTACTACAATTATATGACATAAGCAGGCTATAAGGATTTAAATATAGTATTTGTGCTTAGTTGAAGGAGAGAGAAGAGGAGAGAGAAGAGAAGCGGATTGTAAACGTGTAGCCGATTGTACTCCAACATACTTTGTGAGACAAAAGGTGGGGCCATTATTAATGATATTGTATTTATACTAAAGGGACTAACGGATGCCTTAATTACTCTGGGTTTTTTTGAGACAAACCTTGGTGGGGCTATTATTGACTTTTTTGGAGCTATTATTGACTTGGACGTGGGGTTTGGGGGCCAAAGGCCTACTATTATACTCGCACGACCGACTTGACATGCTCTACCCTAGCCGCTGATGTATCATATGGTTTCGCACCGTTCCAGATCTTAGCGCCGCCACGCAGTTCTTCTCCAGCCCTCCTTCCGGTGTGCACCGCGAGAAGGGACATCAGTCCTCCGAACCCCGCCTTTCGTGATCCTGTATGGGAGAGGGGCGATCAGGTTTTTGGGGAGCACACTCCTGTGACTGCTGCCAGCGACGACTTCCTCAACGACAGCCTTCTTCCCCGACCTCGGTAACCTCTTCATCAACGACATGAGTGACAATATCAACCACATCAGTTATGCCCCCGCTGTACAGTATGTGATTCTGTCCTCCTGGTTTAGTCCGCATCGTTACTTTGATGTTTGCAATTGTCGTCATGATCTATTTATTGCTGATTCGGATTAAATCTCATACTAATTTGCTCATATATTCAACAATCCAATCCAAAAACCTGATTACAGGCAATTTACTTCGAGTGGTTTTGCTGCGCTTTTGAAGCCGCCTACTTTTAAGGGGGTGCAATATAAAAGGTGGCGCACAAGAGCAGTATATTGATTTCGGATCATGTACTGCTATGACGCCACTAAGGGTAAGCCCGAGGGCGATCTTAATCCTACACAACAGGAAGCTTTTCAGAACATGGATACCCTCTTCAAAGCCGCCCTACTGAGTGTTCTTGACGATTCCATTGTGGATTCATATATGTCGTTTGACAGCGGCAAAGACATGTGGGTTGTGCTCGAGGCCACATTTGGGCCCTCGAGCGCTGGCAACGAGTTGTACATCATGGAGCAATTCTGTGACTACAAGATGACTAATGAGTGCTTTGTTGTTCAGCAGACTCATGAGATATAGTCACTCTCTAAGGAACTTGAGTACTTTAAGTGTGTGTTGCCGGACAAATTTGTTGCTGGGACCATCATTGCCAAGCTTCCACCTTCGTGGAACGATTTTGCTACTTCTCTGAAAAACAAGAGACATGAGTTTTCTGTTTTGGATCTCATTAGCACTCTTGATTTTGAGGAGAAGGCGAGAGCAAAAGACACACGTGCTCGGGTCGCTGAGGGAGCTTCTAGTGCCCACATGGTACACGAGAAGAACTTCCAGCCCAACCAGCCCCAAAACAACAAGAACAAATCTCAGGGGAAAGGCTAGTTTGATGCAAAGAACAAGCCGTCACATTCTACCAACTTCAAGAAGAATTCTCAAAATGGGAAGGGATACAAACCTCAATTTTGGTAGCACCGCCCAAATTTTATATGGCTGCATCTACCTGCTGTTAGCTAACCTCATGGTGCTCTAGGTATTCCTACATTCGTAACTAGGTACAATGACCACCGCAAGATGAAATTAGCTTATTCTTACGTTGACTTGCTGAATGCAGTGCGGAACGATCCTGTCATGTGTGGAGGAGCAAACAAGCAGTGCAGCCAAAGGTGGAAATCAACCTAGGACTTATGAAATTATATGTAATCTTCCTCGGGCAGGTCAGTATCCCCTTCGTCCAAATGATCGTGTTTTGTCATGCCGAGCTATTGATATGTGCTACTGTTTTGCAACACCGTTTAAGTATAGCTACTGTTTTCCTATCATTTCAGATTCAGGACAATGAATATGATTTCAGGGGAACTGCACAATATGGACCCATGTTGAGTCATCTCTATTGCCTCATGTGTTTGCTGCAAATGTGTCAGCATCAATTGCAAGATGAGGCAGCTAGCTAGCTGTGGAGTTGCCAACATGCTCAAAGTGCTCGCAACATTTTGAGAAGAAACAAGCATGCCCAGGAAATTAATGCGTGCACAGGGAGGCCCTTTGCTCAGAGAAGCATCGACCGATTTTCTTTATTTCCACACCTTCTCACAGCTTTGTATATTGGTTATAGTATGGTGAATCATTGAGATGCATGGACATGCTGAACTTCTGTTCTTCTGAATGTTAGTTTAATGTGAGTGTCTGCATCCAGTACTGCATCCTCTAATTTGGTGGATGCACAAAGAGAAAATAAATCTCCTTAATTTACTCCATAACCACCCTATTAAATAGGCCTAGTAACAAACCAGGCACATGCAGTGGCCGGCGGGCACATGCATCCTGCATGCATGGCCAGTGAGCCAAGCCCATGCGCCAGCTCCAATGCAGCAACGCAAAAGAAGAGAGCAGTTCTTGGGAAAAAGGGAGTAGTTAGTGCAGCGGGCCTTATAAACACGAACAACTCGATCTCCCTCTTCATCTCCCCACCCAATTCCCCCTGCTCCCCAATCTTCTTCACTCGTCCAGAAAACCCCGCTCACCTTCTTCCTCACTCGTACATAAAACGCTTGCTCCTCTTCTTCCACTCCTACAGAAATCCCCAGCCCTCCTTCTTCCCCACTCGCACTGCCACTAGGCTCGTCTCTGGCTACTCTGCTCAAACCCGTGAGCTCGGCACGACGCCCACAAGGAAAATGGAGTCGGCTGGCCCCAGCGCCAAGAAGATGAGGCTCCCGCCAGCGGCGCTGCCGGTTGTAGATCCCGCACCCGG
>NC_041387.1:663728132-663801829 GCF_002162155.2 Triticum dicoccoides | reverse complement strand
CCGAGGAACCGGTAGAATCTCCGGTGGACTGCATCAGCGATCTACCGGGCGTCATACTTGAGGAGATCATCTCGCTTCTCCCCATCAAGGATTGCTGCCGCACACAAGTCCTCTCAACTTGGTGGTGCCTTCTATGGCGCACCGCGCCCCTCAATCTCGACTGTCGTCAGATATCTGTCCTTCCTGAATTTGATCTCCTCAGAGCCATTATCTCTTCTCACCAGCAGGGCCCCATTCAATGCCTCTGCATCCCGACAAGCTACCTGCTGTCCATACCCGGCAAGGTGGACGCTTGGCTGACATCCCCTGAATTCGGAAAACTCCAGCAGTTTGAGTTCTACCATTACCATGAAAGTTTCATACCATGAACATTCCAAGAATTTGTGCCCACACCACCGTTGTCCATCTCGCGGTTTTCCTCCTCTCTCCACACCGCCACCTTCGCCCGGTGCCATCTACCAGACGATTTGGTACAAATGCTTCGACTCCCACTACTAAAAAAACTTCCACTTGTGGTGGTTTCTCTGTCGGAGGCCTCACTGCACAGCATCATCCACTCCAGTTGCCCTGCCCTGGAGCACTTGCTGATTGTTTTGGGAATAGAAATCGGTATCAGTTGTCTCCAAATAAAGTCGCCTCACCTTAAAAGCACTGGAATTTGTTTTAAAGGACAGCAGCTCATCATCGAAGATGCCCCTTCACTTGAAAGGTTGCTCCTTCATAATTGTTATACACCTTCAGAAATAACTGTCGTCTCTGCGCCCAAACTGGAGACCTTGGGTGTAATTAATGACCCATTTAATAATGACAAGGAGTGGGTGTTTGGCTCCTCACTTTTTCAGGTACCGTATATTATCATCTACACATTTATAATCATATGCTGCATTTTTCATTTGTGAGCATAAGTTTTATATCATCTTGGAGTACACTTTGGGTACTAGTACTATGTTATATGCTCAATGAAGAGTTTGTCCATTGATAGCCTATCAATGCTGCTAGATTCTATCAAGATCATATATATCAGAATGTATAGTTTTGATCTGGACATAATTATTGGCTTGCTGCGATGCTTTCGATCTCTGGAGAATTTACACATAGAGGTGATGATTTCATGCACATTGAAAGCCCGTATATATTGTACTAGAATTAACTGTTCAGCTATCATTATTTCGACTTACTCTTTTTCAGACCTTAACTGTTTTCAATCTTCATGTCTACTTAAGCAGAACCACATGGAGTAAAACATGTAACCAATCATTGGTGTAATAAGCACAAGGAGTTTCTCAGTTCTCATGACATTCGTTTGAGGACAATAACGATGTGACGATATGCATCCAACCTGGCAAACAGAAGCTTTGTCACATTCTTCCTGTTGAATGCGAGGTTACTATTGTCCATGAGGCTTGATTTTTACAGCAAGAGATTTCTCACGGACGAACATGTTGAACAGAAAAAAAAGAAGTTTCAGGTGGACAAATGGGCTTCTAAACGTGCTCGGCTTCTATTTACAATAAGTTGTAGACATCCTGAAATAATTTTTTTTGCACAGGATGTTGATTTTATGGATCAGACCGATCCATTTGTTTGTGACTGCAAAAAAGAGTGGTTGGGTTAGATGTTACTGTCATGTTCAATCTGGGTTTTGTCTAAAAATTTCATGAACAATTAATCCTTGGGCTTTTTGTACCATTTGTATGCTTGACTTGCATGTTGTTGCCCTCGTACTCCCCTCCACCTGCCACTACACTACCGCATCTTCCATGGCTGCTGTTCGTTCCCGTCCGAGGCCTTTCCGTCGTTCTTTGCCTTGGTTAGCTAGATGTGCCCGCCGCCGTCTGGCGTTGTCAACATGGTCAACAACCAAGAGGAATCAGGATATGACTGTACGTGGAGAGGCTGACAGTAGGGACCCACCAGGGTCATTGCATTTCGCAAGCAGGTGCCTCGTTATTACAAGCCAAAAAAATACTCCCTCCTAATTGTTTGACAACTAGGTTCCAGGCCATTGTCAATGTAGTCAATAAACGAGAAAATTACACAACAAGCGGAGAACACCAGGGACCCAGCAGCTCGCCCAGTTGTTTTTCAGTTTCAGAGATGGAGCTCAACTGTGCGCTGTGCGGGGGCTGTGGCCCGTCTAGCCCACGCTTACGCTTTTATTAAGCACATGACGAGCCCATTTGATATATTTTTTGTTTCTGAAATTGGCTAGCCCAGTTCTTTTTTTTTTGGAGAATACCAAAACCACGGCCTACTTGCTTTTCTCAGCCCTGCTGGGCTGCAAATCTTTCAAGACGAGGAGGGATGTAAGTAGTAAGAAATGGGCTTCCCCAGAAAACGGGCTATAAGTTGTAAGAAATGGGCTGTAAATTTTTAAACCAAAGCCAACCGGCAATTGCATTAAAATATCATTTTTTTCAGGATTTCTCTACTCTCTACTCTTATAAAAACCAAAGCCAACTGGCAATTACATTAAAATATCATCTTTTCTCCCACAAGATAAACTACTCATACAAATGCATCTTCATGTTCAGTGCAACGAACGGGCATCTTGCTAGTTAAGATTCTAAATTTCATTCATTTTTTTGCGGAGAATAGTTTTTGAATTTTATATTGATATAATTTTTTGAAAATTATTTTTAACGTGACTTGAAATTTTGTGATTAAAAGAGTTCGGACCCCACCGAAATATGCAAAAATTTGTTCAATTTTTTAGTAGTGCCCAAAATATATGGTCTGTAATGCTAATAAAAAGAATATGGCCTTCAGATATCCTTAATAATTAGGAAATGGGCTGTAAATTATTGAAAATAATGGCTAATGGGTTGTATGCTATTTTCCACAGATTTGGAGGGTGACTTCTGGGCCTACTAGGTTGACGATGACGCTGTCCTAATTTTTTTGATGCGTATGCAAGGCTTTGTCAACTTAGTCAACACAAAACAGTGACTGTTGGATGTCCATCCAACGGCCGCCGTGCTTCTTCAATCTCTGATCTTCCTGCTCCAGCCGCCCAAACCAGCGCCGGCGGGACTGCCTGGTCCCTCCTCCCGTGGCTGGCTGTGCTGCCGCCAGGCCATCCCTCTAACCACCCACACATCCTGTTATTTTCCGGCGACGTCAGCCTCACCCCGCAGCCGACCAGTCAGCGATTGTTCTCCCCTCAGCGTGGGCATCTGCTGCGGTGGCTTCGCCGACTCCGGGTGGATCTCTTCCTGGGCCTCGCCCTCGTCCACTGCGTTTGTGCTCTCGGCGCGGCGAGGTCAACATGGTCAACAAACAACATATTCGGAAGAGGCTGATAGTAGGGGCCCATACAGGAAAATGCCTCCTTATTACGCGCAAAATAATGATTCCTCCACCTGATAGCTGGGACCCACCGGAAGGGTCTCTGTATTTCATGAAAAAAACGTTCCCCTCGTTGTCAGCTCGGACCCACTGGAATGCCTCCTTATTACGCACAAAAAATGAATACTCCCCCTGCTAGCTGGGACTCACCTTGGTGGGAGGCTGACTTGTGGGCCTACTAAGTTTATGGGGACGGAGGGCTTTGTCAACTTAGTCAATATGAACGATTCTAGCTCCAGTGACCGTACGATGTCCATCCAACGGCCATAGTGCTTCTTCAACCTCTGGTTTTTGTGCTCCAGCCGCCCAAAGCAGCGTCGGTCGTGTCGCATGCTCTTGCCTCCCGTTGCCGGCTGTGATGCTGCGGAGGCCTCACCGCCCCCTACTACACCCACTGCTGGCTAGGCCATCCCTCTACTCACCCACACCCCCTGTTATTCTGCGGCGATGGCAGCCTCACACTGCAGCGAACCAGTGAACCCTTGTACTCCTCTACGCGTGGGCATCCACTGCCGCATCTTCCTCGGCTCCATGTCGTCCCCTTCCTAGGCCTTGCCGTCGTCCACCGTCCTGGTGCTCTCGGCGCGGCGTGGTCAACGTGGTCAAGGAACGACTTCCATCGGACGTGGACTGTACATGGAGAGGCTGACAGCTGGGTCCACGGCCGCAGCAAGGAAGTGCCTCCTTATTACGTGCAAAATAATTATTCCTCCACCTGACAGCGGGGATCCACCGAACGGGCCACCGTATTTCACGAAAAAAATGTTTCCCCCTTACTGTTGGGACCCACCAGCTACATCTTTGCATGCAAGGAAGTGCGCCCGGGCAAAAAAAACGATTCACCCCCCTGACTGCTGGGAACCACCAGCTACATCTTTGCAGGCAAGGAAGTGCCTGACAGTCAGGACCCACCTGGTCGAAGCATACGTAGCGTTGTCATTCTGGTCGCAAACATGTATGTATATACTGGTCGATGTAGAGGCGCGCACGTGTCGTAGTAGAGGCGCGCATGTAGTATGTACACGTACGTACAACGGCCAGGGTGCAAGAAAGAAAGTACGGCCATGTACGTACATACGGGCGGGGTCTCGAATGCCTACTCACGCATACGTACGGCCAGGGATCGTGAACATGGCTAGGTCGGAATGGAGAAACAACGTCGTCGTCGTGTTCATGGGGAGGCAACGGAATGCGTCGTGTTCATGGGGAGGAAACGGAATGCGTCTTGTTCATCGGGAGGCAACGGAACGCGTGGGAGCCAACCGGCTGGGTCAGAACGGAATGCGTGGTCATGTTCATCGGGAGGGCTTGGACGGAACAGGCGATGGAAACGAGGCCTGGCGTACCACAGATCGGAGGAAACGGCCTTGTGTTCGACCGGCCACGTTCGAAACAGGATCCTATTCATCGGGAGGGGTGTGGCGTACCGCAAAACGAAGGAAACGGACCTCCTATGGTCAAAACGGGGGTCCTGTTGATCGGGAGGGGTGTGGCGTACCGCAAAACAGAGGAAACGGACCTCCTACGGTCGAAACAAGGGTCCTGTTGATCAGGAGGGGTGTGGCATACCGCAAAACGGACGAAACGGACTTGTGTTGGAGTGCTATGGTCGAAACGGGGGTCCTGTTCATCGGGAGGGGTGTGGCGTACCGCAAAACGGGACTCCACGGGATACTTTTCATCTCCACCGTCGACCTCCTCCAGCCTCCACGGGCTACCATCGACCTCCTCCAGCCTCCACGGGCTCCTGTTCATCCAGCCTCCACCGCGCGCTACTCCACTGGCTACTGTTCAACCACCCCTCCACGGGCACCCCTCCACCGTCTACTGTTCATCCAGCCCTCACACCACAGGGTCCTGTTCATCCACCCCTCCACGGGCACCCCTCCATCGTGTATTGTTCATCCAGCCCTCAACACCACGGGGTCCTGTTCATCCACCCCTCCATCGTCTACTGTTCATCCAGCCTTCCACACCACGGGGTCCTGTTCATCCAGAGGCAACGCCACCGCTCACTGTTCATCCACCCCTCCCCCCAACGCTCACTGTACATCCAATCGATCGGCTTCAGTTAGCAGTAGTAGCGAAGGAATCGCTCGATCGGGTTCAGTTAACAGCCATCGATCGATCGCTCGGGTTCAGTAATGCGTAGCCTGTAGTGCAATCGCTCGGGTTCAGTTAGAGCCCAACGCCTCGCTCGGGTTCAGTTAGAGCCAATGCCTCACACACACACGCGTACGTGTATGAGAGAAACACGCATCGCTCGGCCCCCGACCTCCCACCATAACCGGAAACTCCCCGAAATTTTCCTCGCCCTCGCTTCTACCACGGTTTTTTCCATCATGGACGGCCCAAAGAATGTCATGAAGCTGCGCCTCCGGCCCGCCCAGGACGAAAAGCCCATTTTCTGTCATGATTTTTTGTCATAGAAGTAGGAGCCCACCACATCTATGATGATACCGGGTTTTGTCATAGAAATTTTTTTCATTCGGCCCAAAATGTCACGGATGTGTCTTTTTTTTGTAGTGCAAGACGTTGGATCAAGTGTGATTACGCATATTTTTTCGAACACCCCCGCATTATATGCGTGGGGGCTAAAGCCAACAACTGCTAACTTTCAAGTTATATGAATACATAAACGTCCGCGCAGGAGGCATTATAACACTTTCAGGCAAAAGTATAAACACAGCCTCTATATTTAACACATAATTGTTTACAATTAATCGACTTGTCACTCGAACATGACATTCTTCGAGCACTGAGCCTCCATTATACGGGCACCTTCTATGACCTGCTCAAAATAGTGCTCGGCTGGGTCCTGGCTTCCTGCCGGACTCTGGGTTGCAATGCTGGTGGCCCCAATATCTGCCCAATATGTCTTAACACGGGCAAGAGCCATCCGCGCACCCTCTATGCACGCCGACCTTTTCACGGCATCGATTCGCGATCCGGCGCCAAATAATTGTTGCACTAAACCAAAGTAACTGTCCGGCCTCGGTCCATTCGGCCATAGACGGTCTATTACATACCTCATTGCAAGACCGGACAACCTATGGAGCTCGGCTATAGCGGCCGTCCTCTCACTCAATGGCAATGAGCGCGTTGGAGCGCTAAATTGTGACCAGAACAACCTTTCTATTTCATTATCTTTATGATCCTTGAATAACTTGGTCTCATCAGCCGTACTTTTCGCCAAGTCCGCATACTCATCTGGAGTGCTCCAAAGCCGATCCAAAGGAGCATACTTTGGATCTAAGAACTTCATCCGCAACAAATAGGGGCTTCCAGCCGCGATTTCTCTAGCTTGTCGAAGTTCCTCCCGCGCGTCTCTAATTTCAGAGTGTGTCTCCTTGGCTGCATCAAGGGCCCTCTTCGGGTCAGCCGCTTTCGCCTGATTCTCCTTTTCAAGGAGCTCATACCGGCCGGTGGCGTCCCTCAGCTCCACAGCCATCTCGGCTATCTTTTCTTCGCTTCGGCGATGAGCAGCCTGTTCGGCTCTCAAGTCTTCGGCTGCCTTTAGGGCGGCCGCATCGCTAGCCCAGGCTTGTTTCTTGGCTAGGGAAAGTTCCGCCCTCAGGGCCTCAATAGTAGCAGCTCCGCCTGCAGCCCCATCATACCATATCAATATTACAATCCTCTTAATATTTCCTAAAGAAATGAGGAAAAAACGAGCGCATACTCTGTTACTCGTCAAGCCGCTTGTTTACAAGCGTGATGTCGGCATCCACCACATCAATCTGTCGCCTCAGTTCAGCGAATTCAGAGGTACGGTCTACCATCGGACCCTTAGCAACCTGTGCATGAATGCAGTATGATCATTACCTGAGAGTGTGATCCTCCGTTTGCCGCCTAGGGCTGGCAACCAGAGTCTCAGGGGCTACTATCTATACGGAGCACACCTAGCGCGTGCGGTACAACCAAAAATTGCGTATTTCATCGTGTACCTCAAAGCCTTTGAGCAAGCTTCCAAAAGCTTTATTTAACCCGCTCGTGGCGGACGAAATCTTCTCCAACACCGTACCCATTAGCGTATGGTGCTCCTCCGAGAGAGAAGCTTGCTCCAGGAGGCCCGTTAGTATGTTCGGCCGGGCACCGAACTATCCCGGACCCTTCTCATTGCCCTCCATGGGAGCCGAACGCGTCGGGCTCGGGGCGGCCGAAGTGTTAACTTCCGGCCTCAGCGGATCTGGACTCCTCCGTGATGACACCTCCGGGTCGCCTGCCCTATGGGGCGGAGAGGCAGGTGGGGTTTCACTCTCCATCATCTCCGGAAGAAGATCCCCCAAAGACGAACCCTATTGAGACGAGCTACTAGCCGGACTGCAAAAAAATAGATCATGGTTATTGTTCTCAGAGGAAAAAGCAATAACTTCTTATTTATTAACTTACAGCTCGATGGAGGGCTGGCCCGTTTGCGGGCACGGTTGGGCCCCTTGGTGAAGTTCTCTTCCCTTGCTTAGGCACCTCCGTCTCCAAGTCTTCGGAGGCAGCCCTTTTCTTCCTGCGGGGGGAGGAAACCTTGGAAAACCTCCCTGATTATCCTCCTTCATGGAAATAGTAATTCCCCCGGTTTGGATGCGCAATGTGTGGAGTTCGGCTTCTCTATTCTTCTCTTCCCCTTTCCCCGAGGGCACTTGGCTTAATGCGCGTCTAAGCATCCTGGCTATTGCAGGACTAGGCGAGCCTTCGGGAAGTGGGGTCGGACACCTGATCCTCTCCGCCTTGCTGAGCCAATCCTGGCCGTGGACAAGTTTTCAGAATAATGTTGTATTAAACATAAGCGAAGTGTTCGGTTACAGGGTTACTTACTTGGGTATCTGGGCAGTTGCAGCTCATGCCCGCATCCTCGGTGGTGTCCGGACACCTTACTTGTGGTCCGAGGAATAACTTATACATCCCTTCGAGCGTCATGCCAAAGAAGTGCTGAATGGTCCGCAGACCTTCCGGATTGAACTCCCACACCGAGAGAGGCCGACATTTGCATGGCAAGATCTGCCGAACTAGCATTACCTGAATGATTTTGACAAGATCAATATCCCTCTCAAGAAGCTTCTGAATATGGCTCTGCAATATCGGTACATCATTAGCAGGCCCCCAGTCTAGTCCCACATTGGCCCATGATGCCAGTTGAGGCGGAGGGCCCAGACGGAAGGCAGGGGCAGCCACCCACATTGTGCCTCGGGGAGCTATGACGTAAAACCACCTCCGTTGCCACAGATCAAGGAACCTTCTGGCCATGGAACATCGGCGTTTCTGCTTATTGCGGCACCTCCGCACTCCACGTGTCGCCCCTCAATCACCTTTGGCTTCACATTGAAGGTCTTGAGCCATAGGCCAAAGTGTGGGGTGATGTGGAGGAAGGCTTCACACACGATGATAAACAATGAGATGTGGAGGATGGAATCCGGAGCTAGATTGTGAAAATCTAGCCCGTAATAGAACATGAGCCTTCTCACGAAGGGATCAAGAGTAAGGCCCAAGCTTCAGAGAAGTGAGAAACAAATACGACACTCTCGTTGGGTTTGGGAGTGGGGATGACCTGCCCAGGGGTGGGAAGCCTGTGCTTAACATCGGCGGTCAAATATCTGGCCTCCTTGAGCATCACAGTGTCCTCCTCTGTGCCATCCACCGACCTTGAAGGTTGGATCCGGACATGATTGAAGATCCGAAGTGCCTAAGCTTGGGCTTCGGGTGTTGGAACTCAAGAGGAAGAAAGGCGCAAGCGTGGTAAGAAAGGGATAGGCCTTGACCCCTCTATAAAGGGGGAGGATATCAAGCGTCCCCAGCGTAACCGTTTGGGACTTGCCTAAAAACACGGAGTCATGCCAACAGGCCTGGTGGGGTTAACCATACCCATATTGATGAGGATCCCGCGATAATGGGGACACGATCTCTGCTTTGACAAGACGTGCCAAGGAAACCGCCTCGCAATGTGTGCGGTAGCTGGTTTTAGAAAACGGCTCGAATAATGGCCGGGCTATGGCGTGATGTCACGCTACGAAGAGTTGTCAGCAAATCAGATTTGTGGATTATTGTTCTCTCTACGGTGGTATGTGAAATTTATCTTGCAGAGCCGGACACGACTTAAGTGTTCGAAATTTACCTTGGAGTATTCGGAGATGGAACCCGCCTTGCAATGCCGAAGACAATCTGCGCGTCGGACTCATCGTCATTGAAGCATGGTTCAGGGGCTACTGAGGGAGTCCAGGATAAGGGGGTATCCGGACAGCCGGACTATATACTTTGGCCGGACTGTTGGACTATGAAGATACAAGATTGAAGACTTCGCCCCATGTCCGGATGGGACTCTCCTTTGCGTGGAAGGCAAGCTTGGCGATTCGGGTGTTAGATCTCCTTCTCTGTAACCGACTCTGTGTAACCCCAGCCCCCTCGGTGTCTATATAAACCAGAGGGTTTAGTCCATAGGACGACAACAATCATACCATAGGCTAGCTTCTAGGGTTTAGCCTCTACGATCTCGTGGTAGATCAACTCTTGTAATACTCATATCATCAAGATCAATCAAGCAGGAAGTAGGGTATTACCTCGATCGAGAGGGCCCGAACCTGGGTAAAACATCGTGTCCCCTGCCTCATGTTACCATCAGCCTTAGATGCACAGTCCGGGACCCCCTACCCGAGATCCGCTGGTTTTGATATCGACAATAGGCCCTTCGCAAAGGGAAGCAGGGATTTGTAGAGGTGCCAGAGCTCGATTTTGAAATAGAGATGAATAACATTTTGAGCGGTATACTTTCACTGTCAACATAACAACTATGAGATCTCGATATCTTCCATGCTACACACATTATAGGCAGTTCCCAAACAGAATGGTAAAGTTTATACTCCCCCACCACCAACAAGCATCAATCCATGGCTTGCTCGAAACAACAGGTGCCTCCAACTAGCAACAATCCTGGGGGAGTTTTGTTTAATTATTTTTTATTTGATTTGAGCACGGGACTGGGCATCCTGGTTACCAGCCATTTTCTCATGAATGAGGGGCAGAGTTCACTCCTCTTGAGAATAACCCACCTAGCATGGAAGATACAGACAACCCCAGTTGATACATGAGCTGCTCGAGCATACAAAACATAATTTCATTTGAAGGTTTGGAGTTTGGCACATACAAATTTACTTGGAACGGCAGGTAGATATCACATATAGGAAGGTATGATGGACTGATATGGAATAACTTTGGGGTTTATGGAGTTTGGATGCACAAGCAGTATTCCCACTTAATACAGGTGAAGGCTAGCAAAAGATTGGAAGCAACCAATTGAGAGAGCGACAACAGTCATGAACATGCATTAAAATTAATCAACACTGAGTGCAAGCATGAGTAGGATATAATCCACCATGAACATAAATATCGTGAAGGCTATGTTGATTTTGTTTCAACTACATGCGTGAACATGTGCCAAGTCAAGTCACTAGAATCATTTAAAGGAGGATATCACCCTATCATACCACATCACAACCATTTTAATAGCAAGTTGGCACGCAAGGTAAACCATTATAAGCTCCTGGCTAATTAAGCATGGTATAAGCAACTATAATCTCTAATTGTCATTGCAAACATGTTTATTCATAATAGGCTGAATCAAGAACGATGAACTACTCATATTTACAAAAACAAGAGAGGTCGAGTTCATACCAGCTTCTCTCAGCTCAATCAGTCCATCATATATCGTCATTATTGCCTTTCACTTGCACGACCGAACGGTGTGGATAATAATAATAGTGCACGTGCATTGGACTAAGCTGGAATCTGCAAGCATTCAATTCAAGGGAGAAGACAAGGTAATATAGTCTCTTGGTTAAATCAACAATCATGCATATGAGAGCCACTAAACATTTTCATTATGGTCTTCTCCTCTCGACCCCCAAAGGAAGGAAAAGAAATAAAACTATTTACACGGGAAAGCTCCCAACAAGCAAAAGAAGAATGAGAAATTTTTTTGAGTTTTCTTTTAGTTACTACTACAAGCATGGAAAGTAAGCTAACTATTTTTTTGGTTTTTCTTAAGGTTTATCAAACACACAAGAAGAAAGCTAGAAAAAGAAAATAAACTAGCATGGATAGTACAATGAAAAAGTATGAGCACCGACAACTAGAATGAGTGTGTGAACATGAATGTAATGTCGGTGAAAAATACGTACTCCCCCAAGCTTAGGCTTTTGGCCTAAGTTGGTCTATGCCCATCGATCGCGGCTACTCTCCCCGGGGTACTGAGGAGTGTCATTGTACTGCCACTGACTGGCGATCTCCTCCAGATCCCACAGATAAGATGATGGTCGATAAGGGTCAAGCGGTGGTTCTGGCTCAGGCTCTGGAGCCGATGTCTGGCCACGGAGCGCATAGATGGCCTCCGGCAAGACGAGGTAATGGCCTGCAGTTAAATCAAACAAAGAGGGCACATGCAGGATAATAATCTCATTGTGTTTCTTATGAAACCTCAAATTTTACAGAAGCATCTTATCATCATTGTTAACAATAAACTCATGTGCTACCATGCTCTTATAATCTAGAAAAGTAGGGGTAGTAGCTTTTCCTCTTTCTCAAAATGCCTAATAGGTATCCTGAAATGTTTAACAAGACGTGCAACATAGATACCTCCAAAGATGGGGCCTTTTGTATGGTTCAGGCTTAATCGTTTAGCAATAATAGCACCCATACTAACAGAGTTATCACGGAATAAAGCATGGAACAAAATAATAATATCAGGAACACTAAGGTTTCCATAGTTTCCGCAACCAATTAAGCATCGACTAGCAAATATTGCAAAGTAGCATAAAACAGGAAAATGTATGCTTGTAATTTTTGCATCAGAAACCTTCCTCGATTCCCCTACGGTAATAGTATCAATAAAATCATGCACATCTTTACGATGCGGTTCCTCTAAGCTACACTCGAAGGGTATTTTGCAAACCACGCAATAATCACGTAATGACATCTCCCTAGCCACATCATATAAATGAAAAGCTACTGAAGGAGGTGATTTCTTAGGATAATAGTAGAAGTTTTGCATGAAAGTATTGGTGAGTAAGAGATACTGTTCAGCCTAGTCGTGGAGGAAGTCGGTGAGGCCCGCATTATCAGCCTAAGAATAAAAGTCATCATAAATCCCGGCTGCTCTCAAGAATTCATCACAAGGCCATTCACACGGCCGTACTTCCGCCACACAAGGAAGATTATACTTGGCCTTTTCATTCTCCTTGGTTTGTTTATCCTTAGAGCCTTGGCTAGAAGAGCCCCTCAAGAACAATCTCTTATCTTTTTCTGAAAATTTCTGTAATTTTTAGTAACTCAAAATAAAAGTGAATCAAACTCAACAAAACTGATAGCAACTACTCCCTCAAGTGCCTAGAGCCTATATCATGCATTAGAATTACTTGGGACCTCATAAATTTGACAAGCAAGCTCAAGAAAAGGGTCACATAGGCAGCAAAAAATTGCAATAAATAAAGCACTAGAACAAAAACTAATTGGACCATTGGAGGAGTCACATACCAAAGAATAATCTTGTTGGGTAACGTAGTAATTTCAAAAAAATTCCTACGCACACGCAAGATCATGGTGATGCATAGCAACGAGAGGGGAGAGTGTGTCCACGTACCCTCGTAGACCGAAAGCAGAAGCGTTAGAACAACGCGGTTGATGTAGTCGTACGTCTTCATGGCCCGACTCATCAAGCACCAAAACTATGGCACCTCCGAGTTCTAGCACACGTTCAGTTCGATGATGTCCCTCAAACTCCGATCCAGCCGAGTGTCGAGGGAGAGTTCCATCAGCACGACGGCGTGGTGACGATCTTGATGTTCTACCATCCCAGGGCTTCGCCTAAGCACCGCTACAATGTTATCGAGGAGGACTATGGTGGAGGGGGGCACCGCACATGGATAAGAGAACAAGAGATCAATTGTTGTGTCTATGGGGTGCCCCCCTCCCCCGTATATAAACGAGTGGAGGAGGGGGCCGGCCAAGGGGGTGGCACGCCCTAGGGGGGAGTCCAACTCCCACCGGGAGTAGGACTCCCCCTTCTCCTATTAGGAGAGGGAGATGGAAGGAAGAGGAAGGAGGTAGGAAGGAAAGAGGGCCCGGCCCCCTTCCCAATTCGGATTGGGCTTGGGGGGGCGCCCCCTCCCTTGCTCCTTTCCCCTCCTTTCCACTAAGGCCCAATAAGGCCCATATACCTCCCGGGGGGTTCCGATAACCTCCCGGAGCTCCGGTATTGTCCCAATCTCACCCGGAACCTTTCCGGTGTCCAAATATAGTCATCCAATATATCGATCTTTATGTATCGACCATTTCAAGACTCCTCGTCATGTCCGTAATCACATCCGGGACTCCTGACAACCTTCGGTACACCAAAACTCATAAACTCATAATAAAATTGTCATCGTAACTTTAAGCGTGCGGACCCTACGGGTTCGAGAACTATGTAGACATGACCGAGACATGTTTCCAGTCAATAACCAATAGCGGAACCTGGATCCTCATATTGGCTCCTACATATTCTATGAAGATCTTTATCGGTCAAACCGCATAACAACATACGTTGTTCCCTTTGTCATCGGTATGTTACTTGCTCGAGATTTGATCGTTGGTATCTCAATACCTAGTTCAATCTCGTTACCAGCAAGTCTCTTTACTCGTTACATAATGCATCATCCCGCAACGAACTCATTAGCTGCAATGCTTGCAAGGCTTATAGTGTTGTGCATTACTGAGTAGGCCCAGAGATACCTCTCCGACAATCGGAGTGACAAGTCCTAATCTCGAAATACGCCAACCCAACAAGTACCTTTGGAGACACCTGTAGAGCACCTTTATAATCACCCAGTTACGTTGTGACGTTTGGTAGCACACAAAATGTTCCTCCGGTAAATGGGAGTTGCATAATCACATAGTCGTAGCAACATGTATAAGTCATGAAGAAAGCAATAGCAACATACTAAACAATCAAGTGCTAAGCTAACGGAATGGGTCAAGTCAATCACATCATTCTCCTAATGATGTGATCCCATTAATCAAATGACAACTCTTTATCCATGGCTAGGAAACATAGCCATATCTTTGATTAATGAGCTAGTCAAGTAGAGACATACTAGTGACACTCAGTTTGTCTATGTATTCACACATGTATCATGTTTCTGGTTAATACAATTCTAGCATGAATAATAAACATTTATCATGAAATAAGGAAATAAATAATAACTTTATTATTGCCTCTAGGGCATATTTCCTTCATTCTCCCACTTGCACTAGAGTCAATAATCTAGTTCACATCATCATGTGATTCAACACCAATATTCACATCTGTATGTGATTAACACCCATAGTTCACATTGTCATGTGACCAACACCCGAAGGGTTTACTAGAGTCAATAATCTAGTTCACATCGCTATGTGATTAACACCCAAAGAGTACTAAGGTATGATCATGTTTTGCTCGTGAGAGAAGTTTATTCAACGGGTCTGTCACATTCAGAGCCGTATGTATTTTGCAAATATTCTATGTCTACAATGCTCTGCACGGAGCTACTCTAGCTAATTGCTCCCACTTTCAATATGTATCCATATTGAGACTTAGAGTCATCTGGATCGGTGTAAAAGCTTGCATCGATGTAACTCTTTACGACGAACTCTTTTATCACCTCCATAATCGAGAAACATCTCCTTAGTCCTCACTAAGGATATTCTTGACCGCTGTCCAGTGATCTACTCTTAGATAAAAATTGCATTCCTTTGCCACACTCAGAGCAATGTATACAATAGGTCTGGTACATAGCATAGCATACTTTATAGAACCTATGACTGAGGCATAGGGAATTACTTTTCATTCTCTTTCTATTTTCGGCCATGGTCGGGTTTTGAGTCTTACTCAACTTCACACCTTTGCATCACATGCAAGAACTCTTTCTTTGACTATTTCCATTTTGAACTACTTCAAAATCTTGTCAAGTTATGAACTAATTGAAAATCTGATCAAGCGTCTTGATCTATCTCAATAGATCTTGATGCTCAATATGTAAGTAGCTTTACTGAGGTCTTTCTTTAAAAAACTCCTTTCAAACACTCCTTTATGCTTTCCAGAAAATTCTACATCATTTCTGATTAACAATATGTCATTCACATATACTTATCAGAAAGACTGTTGTGCTCCCACTCACTTTCTTGTAAATACAAGCCTTTCCAAAAGTCTGCATAAAACCATATGCTTTGATCAACTCATCAAAGCATATATTCCAACTCCGAGATGCTTGCACCAGTCCATTGACGGATTGTTGGAGCTTACACACTTTGTTAGCACCTTTAGGATTGACAAAACCTTCTAGTTGCATCATATACAACTCTTCTTTAATAAATCCATTGAGGAATGCAGTTTTGACATCCATTTGCCAGATTTCATAAAATCTGGCAATTGCTAACATGATTCGGACAGACTTAAGCATCGATATGAGTGAGAAAATCTCATCGTATTCAACACCTTGAACTTGTCGAAAAACTTTTTACGACAAGTCGAGCTTTGTAGATAGTAACACTACCATCTGTTGGGGAACGTAGTAATTTCAAAAAAAATCCTACGCACACGCAAGATCATGCTGATGCACAGCAACGAGAGGGGAGAGTGTTGTTCACGTACCCTTGTAGACCGATAGCGGAAGCGTTATAACAACGCGGTTGATGTAGTCGTACGTCTTCACAGCCCGACCAATCAAGCACCAAAACTACGGCACCTCCGAGTTCTAGCACACGTTCAGCTCGATGACGATCCCCGGACTCCGATCCAGCAAAGTGTCGGGGAAGAGTTTCGTCAGCACGACGGCATGGTGACGATCTTGATGTTCTACCGTCGCAGGGCTTCGCCTAAGCACCGCTACAGTATTATCGAGGTGGACTATGGTGGAGGGGGGCACCGCACACGGCTAAGAGATCCAAGGGATCAATTGTTGTTGTGTCTAGAGGAGCCCCCCTGCCCCCGTATATAAAGGAGCAAGGGGGAGGGGGCGGCCGGCCTAGGAGGGAGCGCGCCAAGGGAGTCCTACTCCCACCGGGAGTAGGAATCCCTCCTTCCTTGTTGGAGTAGGAGAAGGGGAAAGAGGGGGAAAGGAAGAAGGAAAAGGGGGCTGCGCCCCTTGTCCAATTCGGACCAGAGGGGGCGCGCAGGCCTCCTTCCTTTTGGCCTCTCTCCTCTATTCCCGTATGGCCCAATAAGGCCCATATACTCCCCGGCGAATTCCCGTAACTCTCCGGTACTCCGAAAAATACCCGAATCGCTCGGAACCTTTCCGAACTCCGAATATAGTCGTCCAATATATCGATCATTACGTCTCGACCATTTCGAGACTCCTCGTCATGTCCCCGATCTCATCTGGGACTCCCAACTCCTTCGGTACATCAAAACTCATAAACTCATATTACAACTGTCATCGAAACCTTAAGCGTGCGGACCCTACGGGTTCGAGAATAATGTAGACATGACCGAGACACGTCTCCGGTCAATAACCAATAGAGGAACCTGGATGCTCATATTGGCTCCCACATATTCTATGAAGATCTTTATCGGTCAGACCGCATAACAACATACGTTGTTCCCTTTGTCATCGGTATGTTACTTGCCTGAGATTCGATCGTCGGTATCTCAATACCTAGTTCAATCTCGTTACCGGCAAGTCTCTTTACTCGTTCCGTAATACATCATCTCACAACTAACTCATTAGTTGCAATGCTTGCAAGGCTTAAGTGATGTGCATTACCGAGAGGGCCCAGAGATACCTCTCCGACAATCGGAGTGACAAATCCTAATCTTGAAATACGCCAACCCAACATGTACCTTTGGAGACACCTGTAGAGCTCCTTTATAATCACCCGGTTACGTTGTGACGTTTGGTAGCACACAAAGTTTTCCTCTGGTAATCGGGAGTTGCATAATCTCATAGTCATAGGAACATGTATAAGTCATGAAGAAAGCAATAGCAATGTACAAAATGATCGAGTGCTAAGCTAACAGAATTGGTCATGTCAATCACATCATTCTCCTAATGATGTGATCCCGTTAATTAAATGACAACACATGTCTATGGTTAGGAAACATAACCATCTTTGATCAACAAGCTAGTCAAGTAGAGGCATACTAGTGACACTTTGTTTGTCTATGTATTCACACATGTATTATATTTCCGGTTAATACAATTCTAGCATGAATAATAAACATTTATCATGAAATAAGGAAATAAATAATAACTTTATTATTGCCTCTATGGCATATTTCTTTTAGTCTCCCACTTGCACTAGAGTCAATAATCTAGTTCACATCGCCATGTGATTTAACACCAATATTCATATCTGTATATGATTAACACCCATAGTTCACATCATCATGTGACCAACACCCAAAGGGTTTACTAGAGTCAATAATCTAGTTCACATTGCTATTTGACTAACACCAAAAGAGTACTAAGGTGTGATCATGTTTTGCTCGTGAGAGAAGTTTAGTCAACGGGTCTGTCACATTCAGAGCCGGATGTATTTTGCAAATATTCTATGTCTACAATGCTCTGCACGGAGCTACTCTAGCTAATTGCTCCCACTATCAATATGTATCCAGATTGAGACTTAGAGTCATCTGAATTGGTGTAAAAGCTTGCACCGATGTAACTCTTTATGCCAGGCTCTTTTATCACCTCCATAATCAAGAAATATTTCCTTAGTCCTCACTAAGGATTTTCTTGACCGCTGTCCAGTGATCTACTTCTAGATCAAAAATTGTACTCCCTTGCCAAATTCAGAGCAAGGTATACAATAGGTCTGGTACACAGCATAACATACTTTATAGAACCTATGACTGAGGCATAGGGAATGACTTTTCATTATCTTTCTATTTTCTGCCATGGTTGGGTTTTGAGTCTTACTCAATTTCACACCTTTGCAACACAGGCAAGAACTCTTTCTTTGACTGTTCCATTTTGAACTACTTCAAAATCTTGTCAAGGTATGTACTCATTGAAAATCTTATCAAGCGTCTTGATCTATCTCAATAGATCTTGATGCTCAATATGTAAGCAGCTTCACCGGTCTTTCTTTTTAAAAACTCTTATTCAAGTGTCCCTTTGATGCTATCCAGAATTTCTATATCATTTCCGATCAGCAATATGTCATCCACATATAGTATTAGAAATGCTACAGAGCTCCCACTCACTTTCTTGTAAATACATGCTTCTCCAAAAGTTTGTATAAAACCAAATGCTTTGATCACACTATCAAAGCATTTATTCCAACTCCGAGAGGCTTGCACCAGTCCATAAATGGATCGCTGGAGCTTGCACACTTTGTTAGCTCCCTTTGGATCGACAAAACCTTCTGGTTGCATCATATACAATTCTTCTTCCAAAAATCCATTCAGGAATGCAGTTTTGACATCCATCTGCCATATTTCATTATCATAAAATGTGGCAATTGATAACATGATTCGGACAGACTTAAGCATCGCTACGGGTGAGAAGGTCTTATCGTAGTCAACCCCTTGAACTTGTCGAAAGCATTTCGCAACAAGTCGAGCTTAGTAGATAGTAACACTACTATCAGGATCCGTCTTCCTCTTGAAGATCCATTTATTTAACATGGCTTGTTGATCATCGAGCAAGTCAATCAAAGTCCATACTTTGTTCTCATACATGGATCATATCTCAGATTTTATGGCCTCAAGACATTTCGCGGAATTTGGGCTCATCATCGCTTCCTCATAGTTCGTAGGTTCATCATGGTCTAGTAACATGACTTCCAGACTAGGATTACCATACCACACTGGTGCGGACTGTACTTTGGAAGACCTACGATGTTTTGTAGTAACTTGATCTGAAGTTTTATGATCATCATCATTAGCTTCCTCACTAATTGGTGTAGGAATCACTGGAACTGATTTCTGTGATGAACTACTTTCCAATTCGGGAGAAGGTACAAATTACCTTATCAAGCTCTACTTTCCTCCCACTCACTTCTTTCAAGAGAAACTCCTTCTCTAGAAAGGATCCATTCGTAGCAACGAATGTTTTGCCTTTGGATCTGTCATAGAAGGTGTACCCAACAGTTTCCTTTGGGTATTCTATGAAGACGCACTTCTCCGATTTGGGTTCGAGCTTATCAGGTTGAAAACCTTTTTCATATAAGCATCACAACTCCAAACCATAAGAAACGACAGCTTGGATTTACTTCTAAACCATAGTTCATACGACATCGTCTCAACAGATTTAGATGGCGCCCTATTAAACGTGAATGCAGTTGTCTCTAATGCATAACCCCAAAACAATAGTGGTAAACCAATAAGAGACATCATAGATCGCACCATATCTAGTAAAGTACGATTACGACGTTCGGACACACCATTACATTGTGGTGTTCCAGGTGGCGTGAGTTGTGAAACTATTTCACATTGTTTCAAATGAAGACCAAACTCGTAACTCAAATATTCGTCTCCACTATCAGATCATAGAAACTTTATTTTCTTGTTACGATGATTTTTCCACTTCACTCTGAAATTCTTTGAACTTTTCAACTATTTCAGACTTATGTTTCATCAAGTAGATATACACATATCTTCTCAAATCATCTGTGAAGGTCAGAAAATAACGATACTTTCCACGAGCATCAACACTCATTGGATCGCATACATCGGTATGTATTATTTCCAACAAGTCAGTAGCTCGTTCCATTGTTCCAGAGAACGGAGTTTTAGTCATCTTGCCCAAAAGGCATGGTTCGCAACCATCAAATGATTCATAACCAAGTGATTCCGATAATCCATCTTTATGGAGTTTCTTCATGCGCTTTACACTGATATGACCCAAACGGCAGTGTCACAAATAAGTTGCACTATCATCATTAACTTTGCATCTTTTGGCATCAATATTATGAATATGTGTATCACTACGATCGAGATCCAACAAACTATTTTCATTGGGTGTATGACCATTTAAAGGTTTTATTCATGTAAACAGAACAACAATTATTCTCTGATTTTAAATGAATAACCGTATTGCAATAAACATGATCAAATCATATTCCTACTCAATGCAAACGCCAAATAACATTTATTTAGGTTTAACACTAATCCTGAAAGTATAGGGAGTGTGCGATGATGATCATATCAATCTTGGAACTACTTCCAACACTCATCGTCACTTACCCTTCAACTAGTCCCTGTTTATTCTGTAACTCCTGTTTCGAGTTACTAACCTTAGAAACCGAACAAGTATCAAATACTCAGGGGCTACTATAAACACTAGTAAGGCACACATCAATAACCTGTATATCAAATATACCATTGTTCACTTTGCCATCCTTCTTATCCACCAAATATTCAGGGCATTTCCGCTTCCAGTGACCATTTCCTTTGCAGTGTAAGCACTCAGTTTTAGGCTTTGGTCCAGCTTTGGTCTTCTTCACGGGAGTGACAACTTGTTTGCCATTCTACTTGAAGTTTCCCTTTCTTTCCCTTTGCCCTTTTCTTGAAACTAGTGGTCTTGTCAATCATCAACACTTGATGCTCTTTCTTGATTTCTACCTTCGTCGATTTCAACATCACGAAGAGCTCGAGAATCGTTTTCGTCATCCCTTGCATACTATAGTTCATCATGAAGTTCTAGTAACTTAGTGATGGTGACTAGAGAATTCTGTCAATCATTATCTTATCTGGAAGATTAACTCCCACTTGATTAAAGCGATTGAAGTACCCAGACAATCTGAGCACATGCTCACTAGTTGAGCGATTCTCCTCCATCTTTTAGCTATAGAACTTGTTGGAGACTTCATATCTCTCAACTCGGGTATTTGCTGGAAATATTAACTTCAACTCCTGGAACATCTCATATGGTCCATGACGTTCAAAACTTCTTTGAAGTCCCGATTCTAAGCCGTTTAAGCATGGTGCACTAAACTATCAAGTAGTCATCATTTTGAGCTAGCCAAACGTTCATAATGTCTGCATCTGCTCCTGCAATAGGTTTGTCACCTAGCAGTGCATCAAGGACATAATTCTTCTGTGCAGCAATGAGGATAAACCTTAGATCATGGATCCAATCCACATCATTGCTACAAACATCTTTCAACACAGTTTTCTCTAGGAACATATCAAAATAAACATATGAAAGCAACAACGCGAGCTATTGATCTACAACATAATTTGCAAAATACTACCAGGACTAAGTCATGATAAATTTAAGTTCAATTAATCATATTACTTAAGAACTCCCACTTAGATAGACATCCCTCTAATCCTCTAAGTGATTATGTGATCCATATCAACTACATCATGTCCGATCATCACGTGAGATGGAGTAGTTTCAACGGTGAACATCAATATGTTGATCATATTTACTATATGATTCACGCTCGACCTTTCGGTCTCTGTGTTCCGAGGCCATATCTGTTATATGCTAGGCTCGTCAAGTTTAACCTGAGTATTCCGCGTGTGCAACTGTTTTGCACCCGTTGTATTTGAACGTAGAGCCTATCACACCCGATCATCACGTTGTGTCTCAGCACGAAGAACTTTCGCAACGGTGCATACTCAGGGAGAACACTTTTACTATGATAATTTAGTGAGGGATCATCTTATAATGCTACCATCAATCAAAGCAAGATAAGATGCATAAAAGATAAACATCACATGCAATCAATATAAGTGATATGATATGGCCATCACCATCTTGTGCTTGTGATCTCCATCTTCGAAGCACCGTCATGATCACCATCGTCACCGGCGCGATACCTTGATCTCCATCATAGCATCGTTGTTGTCTCGCCAATCTTATGCTTCTACGACTATCGCTACCACTTAGTGATAAAGTAAAGCATTACAGGGCGATTGCATTGCATACAATAAAGCGACAACCATATGGCTCCTGCCAGTTGTCGATAACTTTGTTACAAAACATGATCATCTCATACAATAAAATTTAGCATCATGTCTTGACCATATCACATCACAACATGCCCTGCAAAAACAAGTTAGACGTCCTCTACTTTGTTGTTGCAAGTTTCACGTGGCTGCTACGGGCTTAGCAAGAACCGTTCTTACCTACGCATCAAAACCACAATGATATTTCGTCAAGTTAGTGTTGTTTTAACCTTCGCAAGGAACGGTTGTAGCCACACTCGGTTCAACTAAAGTTGGAGAAACTGACAGCCGCCAGCCACCTGTATGCAAAGCACGTCAGTAGAACCAGTCTCCGTAAGCGTACACGTAATGTCGGTCCGGGCCGCTTCATCCAACAATACCGCCGAACCAAAGTATGACATGCTGGTAAGCAGTATGACTTGTATCGCCCACAATTCACTTGTGTTCTACTCGTGCATATAACATCTACGCATAAAACCTGGCTCGGATGCCACTGTTGGGGAATGTAGTAATTTCAAAAAAATTCCTACGCACACGCAAGATCATGGTGATGCATAGCAACGAGAGGGGGAGTGTGTCCACGTACCCTCCTAGACCAAAAGCGGAAGCGTTAGAACAACGCGGTTGATGTAGTCGTACGTCTTCACGGCCCGACCGATCAAGCACCGAAACTACGGCACCTCCGAGTTCTAGCACATGTTCAGTTCAATGGCATCCCTCGAACTCCGAGCCAGCCGAGTGTCAAGGGAGAGTTCCGTCAGCATGACGGCGTGGTGACGATCTTGATGTTCTACCGTCGCAGGGCTTCACCTAAGCACCGCTACAGTATTATCGAGGAGGACTATGGTGGAGGGGGGCACCGCACACGGCTAAGAGATCAAGAGGTCAATTGTTGTGTATATGGGGTGCCCCCCTCCCCTGTATATAAAGGAGTGGAGGAGGGGGCCGGCCAAGGGGGGTGGCGCACCCTGGGGGGAATCCAAGTCCCACCGGGAGTAGGACTCCCCCTTTTCCTATTAGGAGAGGGAGAGGGAAGGAAGAGGAAGGAGGGAGGAAGGAAAGGGGGGGCCGGCCCCCTTCCCAATTCGGATTGGGCTTGGGGGTGGCACCCCCTCCCTTGCTCCTTTCCCCTCCTTTCCACTAAGGCCCAAAAAGGCCCATATACCTCCCGGGGGGTTCCGATAACCTCCCGGAGCTCCGATATTGTCCAAATCTCACCCGGAACCTTTCCAGTGTCCAAATATAGTTGTCCAATATATCAATCTTTATGTCTCGACCATTTTGAGACTCCTCGTCATGTCCGTAATCACATTTGGGACTCCGAACAACCTTCAGTACATCAAAACTCATAAACTCATAATAAAACTTTCATCGTAACTTTAAGCGTGCGGACCCTACGGGTTTGAGAACTATGTAGACATGACCGAGACATGTTTCCGTTCAATAACCAATAGCGGAACCTGGATGCTCATATTGGCTCCTACATATTCTAAGAAGATCTTTATCGGTCAAACCGCATAACAACATACATTGTTCCCTTTGTCATCGGTATGTTACTTGCCCGAGATTTGATCGTCGGTATCTCAATACCTAGTTCAATCTCGTTACGGGCAAGTCTCTTTACTCATTACATAATGCATCATCCCACAACTAACTCATTAGCTGCAATGCTTTCAAGGCTTATAGTGATGTGCATTACTGAGTGGGCCTAGAGATACCTCTCCGACAATCGAAGTGACAAATCCTAATATCGAAATACGCCAACTCAACAAGTACCTTTGGAGACACCTGTAGAGCACCTTTATAATCACCCAGTTACGTTGTGACGTTTGGTAGCACACAAAGTGTTCCTCCGGTAAACGGGAGTTGCATAATCTCATAGTCATAGGAACATGTATAAGTCATGAAGAAAGCAATAGCAACATACTAAAGGATCAAGTGCTAAGCTAACGGAATGTGTCAAGTCAATCACATCATTCTCCTAATGATGTGATCTCGTTAATCAAATGACAACTCTTTGTCCATGGCTAGGAAACATAACCATCTTTGATTAATGAGCTAGTCAAGTAGAGGCATACTAGTGACACTTAGTTTGTCTATGTATTCACACATGTATCATGTTTCCGGTTAATACAATTCTAGCATTAATAATAAACATTTATCATGAAATAAGGAAATAAATAATAACTTTACTATTGCCTCTAGGGCATATTTCCTTCAAATCTCCCAAAGCAGTTTTCTGAATGGAGCTTTGAGCAAGGAGATCGAAAATGGTAGCAAAGTGAGCTAGAACTCGTGCTTGAGCTGGAGGGTGATTTTTTGGGAGGAAGATGAAGTGTGTGGGTGCAGGAATAAGTGGAGGGGGACCATGGGCCCATGAGGCAGGGGGCGCACCCTGTAGGGGTGGGCGTGCTCTGGACCCTCGTGGCCAGGTGCTTGCTCCCCTGCTGTGTTTTGAGTGCTAGATATTCTCAAATATTCTAGAAAAAATCATACTAAATTTGCAGGGCATTTGGAGAACTTTTATTTTCGGGATATTTTTTATTGCATGGATAATTCAAAAAACAGACAGATAATATTATTTTTACTTTATTAATTCTAAATTACAGAAAGTAGAAAGAAGGTATAGAAGGTTGTGTCTTCTAATTTCATCCATCTCATGATCATCAAAAGGAATCCACTAACAAGGTTGATCAAGTCTTGTTAACAAACTCATTCCGAGTAGCATGGAACCGGAGAAATTTCGAATAACACTAGGTTACCTCAACGGGGATATGCATATCCCCAATAATAAGAATATCATATTTCTTCTTGACAGTAGGAAGAGGAAATTTAAAACCTCCAATAATGATAGTTGGAAATTTTCCAATAGAATTGATACTGTGAACTTGAGGTTGTTTCCTCGGAAAATGTACCGTATGCTCATTACCATTAACATGAAAAGTGACATTGCCTTTGTTGCAATCAATAACAGCCCCTGCAGTATTCAAAAAGGGTCTACCAAGGATAATCGACATACTATCGTCCTCGGGAATATCAAGAATAACAAAGTCCGTTAAGATAGTAATGTTTGCAACCACAACTGGCACATCCTCACAAATACCGACAGGTATAGCAGTTGATTTCTCAGCCATTTGCAAAGATATTTCAGTAGGTGTCAACTTATTCAATTCAAGTCTACGATATAAAGAGAGAGGCATAACACTAACACCGGCTCCAAGATCACATAAGGCAGTTTTAACATAGTTTCTTTTAATGGAGCATGGTATAGTGGGTACTCCTGGATCTCCAAGTTTCTTAGGTATTCCACCTTTAAAAGTATAATTAGCAAGCATGGTGGAAATTTCAGCTTCCGGTATTTGTAATAATGTATTTCATGTACTTAGCATAAGGATTCCCTTTAAGCATATCAGTTAAGCGCATACGTAAAAATATAGGTCTAATCATTTCAGCAAAGCGCTCGAAATCCTCATCATCCTTTTTCTTGGATGGCTTAGGAGGAAAAGGCATGGGTTTCTGAACCCATGGTTCTCTTTCTTTACCGTGCTTCCTAGCAACAAAATCTCTCTTATCATAACGTTGATTCTTTGATTGTGGGTTATCAAGATCAACAGCAGGTTCAATCTCTACATCATTGTTATTGCTAGGTTGAGCATCAACATGAACATTATCATTAGCATTATCACTAGGTTCATGTTCATCACCAGATTATGTTTCAGCATCAGAAATAGAAATATCATTGGGATTCTCGGGTGTGTCTACAAAAGGTTCGCTAGAAGCATGCAAAGTCCTATCATTTTTCTTTTCTTCTTTTTAGAAGGACTAGGTGCATCTAAATTATTTCTCTGAGAATCTTGCTCAATTATCCTAGGGTGGCCTTCAGGATACAAAGGTTCCAGAGTCGTTTTACCATTCTAGTAGCCACTCTAACAGCAAAATCATGTTTATTATTTAATTCGTCGAGCAAATCACTTTGAGCTCTAAGTACTTGTTCTGCTTGAGTGGTAACCATAGAAGCATACTTACTAATGAGTTTAAGTTCGCCTTTAACTCTAGCCATATAGTCACTCAAGCGTCCAATCATGTAAGCATTACTCTTTAATTCTCTACCCACATAAGCATTGAAATTTTCTTCTCTAGCCGTAAAGTCATCAAATTCATCTAAACATTGGCTAGGGAACTTAGTAGACGGGATTTCAACTTTATCATATCTATAGAGAGAATTTACCTTTACTACCTATGTCGGGTTATCAATACCATGTATTTCTTCAATAGGTGGTATATTAAGACCATGTATTTCTTCAATAGGAGGTAAATTCTTAACATCTTTAGCTTTGATACTTTCTTCTTTCATAGATTTCTTTGCCTCTTGCATATCTTCAGGACTGAGAAATAGAACACCTCTCTTATTTAGAGTTGGTTTAGGAGTAGGTTCAGGAATAGGCTCAGGAAGAGTCCAATTATTGTCATTAGTCAGCATATTATTCCATAGCAATTCAGCTTGATCTACTGTTCTTTCCCTGAAAACACAACCAACACAACTATCCAAGTGGTCCTTGGAAGCATCGGTTAGTCCATTATAAAAGATATCAAGTATTTCATTTTTATTAAGAGGATGATCAGGAAAAGCATTAAGTAACCAGAGAAGCCTCCCCCAAGCTTGTGGGAGACTTTCTTCTTCAATTTGCACAAAATTATATATTTCCCTCAAGGCAGCTTGTTTCTTATGAGCAGGGAATATTTAGCAGAGAAGTAATAAATCATATACTGGGGACTACACACACAACCAGGATCAAGAGAATTAAACCAAGTTTTAGCATCACCCTTTAATGAGAATAGAAATATCTTAAGGATATAATAGTAGCGAGATTTCTCATCATTAGTGAACAGGGTTGCTATATCATTCAATTTAGTAAGATGCGCCACAACAGTTTCAGATTCATAGCCATAAAAAGGATCAGATTCAACCAAAGTAATTATCTCAGGATCGACAGAGAATTCATAATCCTTATCAATAACAAAGATAGGTGAAGTAGCAAAAGCAGGGTCATATTTCATTCTGGCATTTAGAGATTTCTATTTCAGTTTAACTAATAACTTCTTAAGATCAGATCTATCGTTGCAAGCAAGAATATATCTAGTAGTTTCTTCATCCATAACATAACCCTCAGGAACAACATGCAATTCATATTTAGGGGGAGAACCTTCATCATCACTATCTTCAATAATTTCATCTTATATAATTTCATTCTCTCTAACCCTAGCAAGTTGTTCATCAAAAATTCACCTAATGGCACAGTAGTATCAAGCACAGAAGTAGTTTCATCATAAGTATCATGCATAGCAGAAGTGGCATCATCAATAACATGCAACATATCGGAATTCATAGCAATAGCAGGTTTAGGTGTCGCAAGCTTACTCATAACAGAAGAAGAATCTAGTGCAGAGCTAGATGGCAGTTCCTTACCTCCCCTCGTAGTTGAGGGATAAATTTTAGTTCTTTCCTCTTTCAAGTTCCTCATAGTGATCAACAGATATAAATCCCAAGTGACTCAAAGAATAGAGTTATGCTCCCTGGCAACAGCGCCAGAAAATAGTCTTGATAACCCACAAGTATAGGGGATCGCAACAGTTTTCGAGGGTAGAGTATTCAACCCAAATTTATTGATTCGACACAAGGGGAGCCAAAAGAATCAAGTATTACAAGTTGAGTTGTCAATTCAACCACACCTGGATAACTTAGTATATGCAACAAAGTATTTAGTAGCAAGGTTGTATGGAAGTAACGACAATAGTAGCAAAAGTAACGGTAGCAGTTTTGTAGTAATTGTAACAGTAGCAACGGTAAAGTAAATAAGCAAAGCACAATATGTGAAAAGCTCGTAGGCATTGGATTACTGATGGATAATTATGTCAGATGCAATTCCTCATGTAATAGTTATAACATAGGGTGACATAGAACTAGCTGCAGTTCATCAATGTAATGTAGGCATGTGTTCCGAATATAGTCATATGTGCTTATATGGAAAAGAACTTGCATGACATCTTTTGTCCTACCCTCCCATGGCAGCGGGGTCCTAATGGAAACTAAGGGATATTAAGGCCTCCTTTTAATAGAGTACCGGACTAAAGCATTAACACTTAGTGAATACATGAACTCCTCAAACTGCGGTCATCACCGAGAAGTATCCCGATTATTGTCACTTCAGGGTTGTCAGATCATAACACATAATAGGTGACTATAGACTTGCAAGATAGGATCAAGAACTCACATATATTCATGAAAACATAATAGGTTCAGATCTGAAATCATGGCACTCGGGCCCTAGTGACAAGCATTAAGCATAGCAAAGTCATAGCAACATCAATCTCAGAACATAGTGGATACTAGGGATCAAACCCTAACAAAACTAACTTGATTACATGGTAAATTTCATCCAACCCATCACCGTCCAGCAAGCCTATGATGGAATTACTCACGCACGGTGGTGAGCATCATGAAATTGGTGATGGAGGATGGTTGATGACGACGACGGCGATGAATCCCCCTCTCCGGAGCCCCGAACGGACTCCAGATCAGCCCTCCCGAGAGAGATTAGGGCTTGGCGGCGGCTCCGTATCGTAAAACGCGATGAAACTTTCTCTCTGATATTTTTCTGCGCGAAAGCAAATATATGGAGTTGGAATTGAGGTCGGTGGACGTCCAGGGGGCCCATGAGGCAGGGGGCGTGCCCAGGGGGAGGGGGCGCGCCCCCACCCTCGTGGACAGGGTGTGGCCCCCCTGACACTGATTCTTTCGCCAGTATTTTTTATTAATTCTGAAAAGTTGCTCTGTGGATTTTCAGGTCATTTCGAAAACTTATATTTATGCACAAAAATAACACCATGGCAGTTCTGCTGAAAACAACGTCAGTCCGGGTTAGTTTCATTCAAATCATGCAAGTTAGAGTCCAAAACAAGGGCAAAAGTGTTTGGAAAAGTAGATACGACGGAGATGTATCAAAGGCTTCTCCAATTACTTAATGCTTTGCCTGATCATCCTCTCAAGAAAAATGAAATACTTGATTTCTTTTATAGTGGACTAACCGATGCTTCTAGGGACTAGCTAGCTAGTTGTGCTGGTTGTGTTTCAGGGAACGAACTATTGAACAAGCCGAAAAACTATTGAACAATATGTTGAGGAATGATAATGATTGGACTCTTCCTGAACCAGCACCTAAACAAACTCCGAAGAAGAGGGGTATTATATTTCTTAGTCCATAAGATATGTAAGAGGCAAAGAAATCTATGAAAGACAAGGGTATTAAAGCCGAAGATGTCAAGAATTTACCACCTATTGAAGAAATACATGGTCTCGATACCCCGACATAGGTAGTTGATACATCTCCAATGTATCTATAATTTATGAAGTATTCATGTTGTTATTTTATCATTCTTGGGTGTTTTACAATCATTTTATAGCAACTTTATATCATTTTTTGGGACTAACCTATTGACCCAGTGCCCAGTGCAAGTGGCTGCTTTTTTGCTTCTTTTCTACATCCCAGGAAATCAATATCAAACGGAGTCCAAACACCGCGTAACTTTTTGGAAAATTTTTATGGACCAAAAGGAACCCAATGGGCCCGAGCTGCACCTGGGGGTGCCCCGAGGGGGCACAACCCACCGTGGCACGCCAGGGGCCCCTGGCGCGCCCAGGTGGGTTTTGCCCACCTTGGTGGCCTCCCGCACCCCCTCTTTGCACTATAAATTCCCAAATATTTTGAAACCCTTAGGGGTAAACCTAGATCAGAAGTTCTGCCGCTGCAAGGCCTCTGTATCCACGAGATCCAATCTAGACCCCGTTCTGACACCCTGCCGGAGGGGGAATCATCTCTGGTGGCCATCTTCATCATCCCGACAGCCACCAAGATGAGGAGGGAGTAGTCCACCCTCGGGGCTAAGGGTTTGTACCAGCAGCTATGTGTTTGATCTCTCTCTCTCTCTCTCTCTCTCTCTCTCTCTCTCTCGTGATCTATATCATGGGATTTGTTAATATAGTCGGATCATATTATGTTTCTCCCCTCTATACTCTTGTTATGATGAATTGAATCTTTACCCTTCAAAGTTTTGTCTTGTCGGATTGAATATTCAGAGATGAGAACACATGATATATGTCTTGCAATATGAATACTTGGGGTGACAATGAGGTATCTTATTGATTCACTTGATATGTGTTATGGCATTCAACTTTCGGATTCCCGCGGTGATATTGGGGTAATCTATGCATAGGAGTTGATGCACGTTTTTCTCCGGCAAAAACTTTGGGGTCTCTTTATAGTTCTTTGTGTGGATTGAGTATTATGAATATGAATTTTCTTTGGTGTTATTCTAGTATGAACTCTTGGATAGATTGAACAGAAAAATAGCTTTGTGTTATTTTAGTACGAACTCTTGAATATATCAAACGGAAAAAATAGCTTTGAGGTGGTTTCATGACCTACAAACAATTCCTATCTTTTGTTCTCCGCTAATAGAACTCGGGATGATTCTTTATTGCACTTTGAGGGATAATCATATGATCCAACTATGTTAGCATTGTTGAGAGGTTGCACTAGCGAAAGTACGGACCCTAGGCCTCATTTTTAAGAATTGCAACACCATTTTTGTGCCCGTTTACTATTTGCTAGCTTGCTGTTTTTATTTATTCAGATTATAAAAATATATTTCTACCATCCATATTACACTTTTATCACCATCTCTTCACTGAACTAGTGCACCTATACAATTTGCCATTGTATTGGGCGTGTTGGGGACACAAGAGATTTCTTGTATTTGGTTGCAGGGTCGTTTGAGAGGGACCATCTTCATCCTACACCTCTCACGGATTGATAAACATTAGGTCATCAACTTGAGGGAAAATTGTTACTGTCCTACAAAACTTTGTGCTTGGAGGCCCAACACGTGTCTACAAGAATAAAGTTGCGTAGTAGACATCAAGCTCTTTTCTGGCGCCGTTGTTGGGGAGGTTAGGAAAACGACACTCACATCCCACCAGCGAAGCTCTTTTCTGGCGCCGTTGCCGGGGAGGTGAGTGCTTAAAGGTATATCTTTAGATCTTGCAATTGAATCTTTTAGTTTCTGTTTTTATCACTAGTTCGGTTTACAAAAAGAAAAATACAAAAAAATGGGATTTAGGTTGCATCATATTATTGATCATCTTTATAATGTCTTTCTTGAAAATGATGGTTCGGAAAATTGTGCTCAATTGATAGAAGAAGAATTCAATAAAATGTTTGGCATAAATGATGAGCCTGATTGCAATGTTGCTAGTATTAATTCTTTGAATATCCATGATGTTAATGATATGGAAAGCCACAAGCTTGGGGATGCTATGTTTGATGAAGATGATATTTTTAGTCCCCCAAGTTTTGATGAGCAAGTTTATTATAATGAAAGCATGCCTCCTATCTTTGATGATTATGGTGATGACATGTATGCTATTTTTAATAATGATACCCATGAAACTTGTCATTATGATTTTAATTTTCAATCTCATGATAGTTATTTTGTTGAGTTTGCTCCCACCACTATTCATGAGAATAAATTTGCTTATGTGGAGAGTAACAAAATTGCTATGCTTATGTGTCATGAAAAGAATGCTTTATGTGATGGTTATATTGTTGAATTTATTCATGATGCTACTGAAAATTATTATGAGAGAGGAACATATGCTTTTACATATCTCAATAATATCAAGTTTCCTCTCTATGTGTTGAAAGTTTTGAAGTTATGCATGTTTTGCCTTCCTATGCTAGTTGATTCTTGTTCCCATGAATTATTTGCTCACAAAATCCCTATGCATAGGAAGTGGGTTAGGCTTAAATGTGCTTTCCATGTGATTCATGATGCCCTTTTTCATGTCTCAATTCTTATCTTTTATGCGAGCATCATTGAAATCATCATGCCTAGCTAAAAGGCATTAAAGAAAAGCGCTTGTTGGGAGACAAACCAACACTTTTATCTACTGTTTTTGTGTGTTCACATGATTATGCTACTGTAGTAATTATTTTTTATTGTTTTTGTTTCAATAAAGTTCCAAGTAAAGCCTTTGGGATCATGTTGGGTAATAGTTGATTTGATCCTGCTGAAAAATAGAAACTTTTGCACTCACAAAAATAACTCTCATTTCTAACATAAGAGAAATTTTGACTTGATTCTTTTTGAAGAAGATTAATATACAAATTGCTCACGTGGTCCAGTGTTTTTTATAATTTTTGGATTAGCAGAAGTATGGTTGGAGTACAGATTACTACAGACTGTTTTGTTTTTGACAGATTCTGTTTTTGATGCATAGTTTGCTTGTTTTCTAGTTTCTATGGCTTATATTGCTCAATATAAATTGTAGAAATGATATTCTACATTAGGCATTATGTGGAAACAATTATTAATCTTGTATTTGACAGTACCAAAGTGAAATGGTTTGCTCTTTATCATACTAACATATCCCACGAAGTTCCGTTAAGTTTTGTGTGATTGAAGTTTTCAAGTTTTGGGTGAGGTGTCGATATGAGGAGAATAAGGAGTGACAAGACCCTACACTTGGGGATGACCAAGGTAACCCCAAGGTAATATTCAAGAAATATCCAAGCAACTAAGCTTGGGGATGCCCCGGAAGGCATCCCCTCTTTCATCTCCAACATTATCGGTAACTTCACTTGGAGCTTTGTTTTCATTCGTCACATCTCACATGATATGTGTTTTGCTTGGAGCGTCAATTTATTTTGTTAGGATTTTCTTGCTATTATTTATAATAATGTTTTGCTTCTTTTATTTCAATAAAAGTGGCAATGATAGCCTTTGCCATGCATATTTTACAAGTATACTTGTTGTTGTTTGAAAACAGAAAGTTTATGGATGTTGCAAAAATTCCCTAGAAAAGCCAGAATATGGTAAATTGTTGAGACTTTTTGAAAAATAAGCTATGATAAATTTTCTACAGTTTAGTATTTTTCTCATAATTTTTTGAGTTAGGGAAGTATGATGAATCTTGCATTCTTTACAGACTATACTGTTTTGGCAGATTGCTATTATGTTTGCATTGTTTGCATATGTTTGCTTGTTTAATGATTCTATTTGAGGATAGGAGTGTTAAATATGCAGAGATATTTAGTATGCAATGTTGAATAATAATTTTTGTGATTTGCTACAGTAGAGAATGATAAGGTTTTGCACTGATTTATACTAACTTATCTCACGAGTTCTTGCTGAGTTTTGGTTTTTGAGATTTAGGAAAACCGTGATATGAGAGGAATTAAGGAGACACAAAAATTCAAGCTTGGGGGTGCCCAAGGCATCCCAAGCTAATTTTCCAAGAAGTCTCAAGCATATAAGCTTGGGGATGCCCCGGTAGGCATCCCACCTTTATTCTTCAACGATTATCGGTTAGTATCAGTTGAGCCTAAGTTTTGCTTCTTCACATGAGTTGTGCTTTTCTTAGAGTGTCATTTTATTTTATTTTTGCTTGTTGTCTTAATAAAATACTTAGACCTGAAAGTTTTTAAATTAAATAGAGTCCTCAAATAGGAGGCTAGGTAAGCGGCATTCACATCCCGTCAACGAAGCACTTTTCTATGGAATTGCTCTAATGCTTCACTTATATCGTATGAGTAAATTGTTGAATGAATTTAATATCATGAAATTGAAATTACATGTTCACATCATGCCTAGTAGTGGCTTCACATTGGGTTTAATAAGTGAAAGCTTTTGGAGCCTGACAATCACAATATTGGCCATACAAGCAATTCACGAATAATTAGTATAAGGAAGAGAACTTTCAAATGCAAATACACTATCCTGGAAATATTTTGTGATTGTGAGCCCCCATCAAAATATTATACGCCAAAATTGCTGACGTTGGACAAGGAAGACAACGTAATGATTTATGTTTGTTCATATTCACATAGAAGTTATATTGTCATAGATCCTTCAACATGTGGTGCTTGCCCCCTATCTTTGCTAGCCAAAAATTCTGCACCAAGTAGAGATACTACTTGTGCATCCAAAAACCCTTAAACCCAAATCTTGTTTTGAGAGTCCACCATACCTACCTAAGGATCGAGCAAGATCCTTCAAGTAAGTTGTCATCGGTGCAATAAGGCAATAAAAATTGCTTCTAGAAGTGTTAGATCATTTAGTGTAAGAGAAAATTGAGCGTTGTATGTACTTGTGATGGCAAAGAATAAAAGAGACAGATTGCATAATAAAGGTTGCTATCATAAGGGGAAATATAATGTCACGTTCTTTTGCACTAAGGGGTTGAGCATACAAACAAATAAGTGCATGGCAACCTCTGCTTCCCTCTGCGAAGGGCCTATCTTTTACTTTTATGTATTTACTTTTATGCAAAGAGTCAAAGTTTTTCTCTCTATTCCTTTCTATATTTCTCCTTTGGCAAGCATCATGTGGTGAGGAAAGATGTAGGCACATATGTCCAGTTGAATACGGGTAGCATGAGTTATTATTGTTGACATCACCTAAAGGTGAATACGTTGGGGAGGAAAAATTATAAGCCCCTATCTTTCTATGTGTCCGATTGAAACGTTTTGCTCATGTGTATGCGGTGAGTGTTAGCAATCATAGAAGACTATATGATGGTTGAGTATATGGAGTTGTTACTTAGACTCTGTTGAATAAGTTGAATTGCAATTGCTTGGTGACTGAGAACATAGGTTGTTGAGTTTCAAGAGAGTTCATTGTTTGAACCTTAACATGTGAATTGGTTGCTACTATAACATGAGAAGTTTTATAAGAAAGAATTGTTGTTATGATGCTAAAAAAAGTGATCGAAATTATCATTGATCAAACTTATGCACTTTGCTAGCATTCACAGTTCATAAATTATTATTTTTATCATTTACCTACTCGAGGACGTATCTATAATTTATGAAGTATTCATCCTGTTATTTTATCATTCTTGGGTGTTTTACAATCATTTTATAGCAACTTTATATCATTTTTTGGGACTAACCTATTGACCCAGTGCCCAGTGCCAGTTGCTGTTTTTTGCTTGTGTTTTACATCGCAACAAATCAATATCAAACAGAGCCCAAACACCGCGTAACTTTTTGGAGATTTTTTCTGGACCAGAAGGAACCCAATGGGCCTGAGCTGCACCTGGGGGGTGCCCCGAGGGGGGCACAACCCATTAGGGCGCGCCAGGGCCCCCTGGCGCGCCCAGGTGGGTTGTGCCCATCTCAGTGGCCTCCCGCACCCCCTCTTTGCACTATAAATTCCCAAATATTTCGAAACCCTTCGGGGTAAACCTAGATCAGAAGTTCCGCCGCCGCAAGGCCTCTGTATCCACGAGATCCAATCTAGACCCCGTTCTGGCACCCTGCCGGAGGGGGAATCATCTCCGGTGGCCATCTTCATCATCCCGGCGGCCACCACGATGAGGAGGGAGTAGACCACCCTCAGGGCTGAGGGTTTGTACTAGTAGCTATGTGTTTGATCTCTCTCTCTCTCTCTCATGATCTATATCATGGGCTTTGTTAATATAGTCGGATCATATTATGTTTCTCCCCTCTATACTCTTGTTATGATGTATTGAATCTTTACCCTTCGAAGTTTTGTCTTGTCGGATTGAATATTCAGAGATGTGAACACATGATATATGTCTTGCAATATGAATACTTGAGGTGACAATGAGGTATCTTATTGATTCACTTGATATGTGTTATGGCATTCAACACGCGAATTCCCGCGGTGATATTGGGGTAATCTATGCATGGGGGTTGATGCACGTTTTCTCCGACGAAAACTTTGGGGTCTCTTTATAGTTCTTTGTGTGGATTGAGTATTATGAATATGAATTTTCTTTGGTGTTATTCTAGTGCAAACTCTAGAATAGATCGAACGAAAAAAATAGCTTTGTGTTATTTTAGTACGAACTCTTGAATAGATCGAACGGAAAGAATAGCTTTGAGGTGGTTTCATGACCTACAAACAATTCCTATATTTTGTTCTCCGTTAATAGGAACTCGAGAGTGATTCTTTGTTGCACTTTAAGGGATAATCATATAATCCAACTATGTTAGCATTGTTGAGATGTTGCACTAGCGAAAGTACATACCCTAAGCCTCATTTTAAAGCATTACAGCACCGTTTTTGTGCCCGTTTACTATTTGCTACCTTGCTGTTTTTATTTATTCAGATTATAAAATATATTTCTACCATCCATATTACACTTTTATCATCATCTCTTTGCCGAACTAGTGCACCTATACAATTTGCCATTGTATTGGGTGTGTTGGGACAAGAGATTTCTAGTATTTGGTTGCAGGGTCGTTTGAGAGAGACCATCTTCATCCTACACCTCTCACAGATTGATAAACATTAGGTCATCCACTTGAGGGAAAATTATTATTGTCCTACAAAACTCTGCACTTGGAGGCCCACACGTGTCTACAAGAATAAAATTGCGTAGTAGACATCAGTAGTAGAGGTAAATTCTCTATAGATATGATGAAGGTGATATTCCTTATACTAAGTCTGCTAGTCAATGATTGGATGAATTGGATAACTTTATTGTTAAAAAGAAACTTCAATGCATATGTTAGTAGACAACTGAAACGAAATGCGTATATGCACTAGTAGAAAAACGACCTTTAGTGCCGGTTCGTAAGGCCATTTAGTGCATGTTCTAGAACCGGCACTAAAGGGTGGGGACTAAAGGTACGAACCGGCACCAAAGAGCCACCACGTGGCACGAGCCCGCGCGGGGGGCAAGGGACCTTTAGTCCCGTTTGGTTACACCAACCTGGACTAAACGGTTTTGGGGTTTATAGGTTTATTATTTGTATTTCCTTTTAATTTAGTGTTTTTCATTTAATTATTTTTCGTTTCAAACATATTTTACAGTACTACATATTGTACACATTATGCATATATATAAATAGAATTTCTCGTAGAACCGATCATATATATATATCATCGAATTTCTCGTATGACCATTCACATACACATACACACACACACACACGCACACACACACACGCACATACACACACACACACACATATACACACACATACAATTTGGTACATACAATTTCTCCTATAATTTTCGGACCATTACATTCATGCAGGCAGCTTGTAATAGAATTCTCCTTTGGGATCTATGACCTGGTCGAGCAAAAATCCCGCTATTTCCTCTTGAATCGCTCGAATGCAATCCTGTGGTAGGAGCTAATACCGCATTTCCCTCATCTTTAAAGAAGGAGATCAATATGCACGTATTAGTTGTGTGTGTGTATATTAGATAATGATGTAAAAATTGTGACTAGTGTTCTGGCAAATGTATCCATTGTTGTCTATCAGTTTTGCTCCTTTTGGACGTCATCATGCGAATGTTCTTGCAACCGTAGTATGCACATAAATTATTCCCCGGTGGCTGCTTCAAGGCCTTTACGATAATAGAATTCAATCAGATAATAATTAATCAAGCATGATAATGGTATTGAAACTAGAATTAAAGAGATGGTAGCTAGCTTGTACTACTTAATTAATTACCTTGGCTCGCACCCATTTCAGCTTTTGTTTCCATTGGCATTTAACCCGTTTGATGAACTTTTCCCAAGCCCTGCCCGCCGGCAAAGATGAATAAAGGAGTTATTAATTAGTTGATATCATTAAATAAACTAAAGAGGCCGACATATATTTCGATAATGATTGAAATTACTTGTCGACCATCCCCTTCACGATTGCGTAGTCACTATACTCTTTAAGTAATGTGTCCAGTACTTGAACTTTTACCTCGTCAACTTCAATGATTAGCAGGATCCAGTGAAAACTGCATGCGCACACATTTGTATAATTAAGCGGGCATGTACATATATAACTCATCAACTACACTTATTAACATCTAGTAAGCAAAAAAAAGAATTTGTAGTACAAGACAATGTCACTCACCCGAAGTTGTAAGGAAGTAGTATTTCTGGTTCGGTATTTAGTCGCACCAAGAACTCTAACAAGCTTTTCTCTGTGTCATTTCGATCCCATTTACGCGACCATGTCTTTTCATTAATGGTATTTGGGTCAATGAACCTAATGCCATAGCGTCCAACTTTTTTCGTATCGTGCATCTTCATTTTGCATAATACCACAGAAAAGAATATATAGTGAGGATAATTACAAGTAATGAACAAGCACTACAACTAGCTAGAGATATACTTAAATTACAGGAAGAAATCACTTACAAACAGTAGCAACTGACGAGAGATTTGTCGAGTGCATCTTGATTGAGTAACTGAAACATTTCTTCAAACTCAACCCACAACTCTTTTTCATGGTAGTAATACTCTGCCCCGACTTTCACCATGAGGGACTCTCGATTTGTAGTATTTGTTTCTCTTAGGTACCATTCATGCAATTCATACATTCTCGTTGAGAGCTTCGGGATCTCCTCAGTCTTGACCATAGGTTTGCCGCGAGCATATTTCCATTTTAGTTCCTCCTCTGTAAACATTTGGAAGTCCTCGATGCTTAGGAGTTGTTCCACAATGACACTAGCCTCTTCAGCCTGCCTTCTATGATGGTCGGTTATTACCAATTGCTGATCGACGGTCACATGTGTTTTTAACGGGAGGGTCGATTGCACTGCCTAATCTCCCAACTGGGGAACAGTTTTCCCGCATTTTTTGACAGCTGCTTGGCTACAACTCGAGCTTGACTCCTTTTTTTGCATCATATGACTTCCTGATAGAGCGCTCATAGTCCGAGTCAATATCCTTGGAGCGGTTTTAGCCATACAAATAAAGTGGTCAATGACATGCTCAGATATGATCTCCTTTGGCGGTGGGAGCGGTTTCAGTCCAAAATGGGCGTCCAATTGGCCTCGCACTTCGGCTTCGTTTTCCTCGTCAGTCAGGTCATAGGGCAACCTCGGAAGAGGCTTGAGGCTTGGATTAAATTTGTATTTCCTTCCTCCTGTTGTACCACTAGCCGACGTAGCTGTGGCGCCTCTCTTCCGCTATTGTTGAGGCGGCGGAGCCCGCTAACGCGGTGCCTGACTTGGAGGAGGAGGAGTCTGCTGAGGCGGTGGCGGACTTGGAGGAGCGGGAGTCTGTTGAGGCGGCGGGGGACTTGGGGGAGTAGGAGTCTGCTGGGGCGGCGGCGGACTTGGAGGAGCGGGAGTCTGCTGAGGCCGCGGCGGACTCGGAGGAGGAGCCGGCTGACGTGGTGTCGGTGGCCTTGGAAAGACGATGCAATCCTTTCTCCAAAGAATGATACGATTTACGGCCTGTCCCAGTGTGTACTCGTCGTCACCTCTAGGAATGTCAAGCTCTAGCTCCGAATATCCTGCCTCCACTTCATCAACACTGACACGAGCACAACCAGCTGGAATCGAATTGCAATGGAAGGTTGCTTCAGGGGGATTTGTATAAGCAAAGCCGTCTGCCACCTTCATGGATATGTTCTTCATTTTAAAGTGTAGCTCACAAGTTATCATATCTGTGATATCATCCACAGGGTGTTGATACGTCTCCAACGTATCTATAATTTTTTATTGTTCCATGCTATTATATTACCCCTTTTGGATGTTTATGGGCTTTATTTTGCACATTTTTATCATTTTTGGGACTAACCTACTAGCCGAAGGCCCAGCCCGTATTGCTGTTTTTTTGCCTATTTCAGTATTTCGAAGAAAAGGAATATCAAACGGAGTCCAAACGGAATGAAACCTTCGGGAGCATGATTTTTGGAACGAACGTGATCCAGAGGACTTGGAGTGCAAGCCAAGAAGCAGCCGAGGCGGCCACGAGATAGGAGGGCGTGCCCACCCCTACAAGGCGCGCCCCCTGTCTCGTGGGCCCCTCGGGCGGCCACCGACCTACTTCTTCCTCCTATATATACCCACGTACCCCGAAAACATCCAGGGAGCCAACAAAAAACAAATTCCACCGTCGTAACCTTCTGTATCCGCGAGATCCCATCTTGGAGCCTTTGCGGGTGCTCTGCCGGAGGGGGAATCAACCATGGAGGGCTTCTACATCAACACCATAGCCCCTCCGATGAGTTGTGAGTAGTTTACCACAGACCTTCGGGTCCATAGTTATTACCTAGATGGCTTCTTCTATCTTTTTGGATCTCAATACCATGTTCTCCCCCTCTCTTGGGAGATCTATTCGATGTAACTCTTTTTGCGGTGTGTTTGTCAAGATCCAATGAATTGTGGGTTTATGATCAAGTTTATCTATGATAAATATTTGAATCTCATCTGAATTCTTTTATGTATGATTGAGTTATCTTTGCATGTCTCTTCGAATTATCAGTTTGGTTTGGCCTACTAGATTGATCTTTCTTGCCATGGGAGAAGTGCTTAGCTTTGGGTTCAATCTTGCGGTGTCCTTACCCAGTGACAGCAGGGGTTGCAAGGCACGTATTGTATTGTTGCCATCGAGGATAAAAAGATGGGGTTTATATCATATTGCTTGAGTTTATCCCTCTACATCATGTCATCTTTCTTAATGCGTTACTCTGTTCTTATGAACTTAATACTCTAGATGCATGCTAGATAGCGGTCGATGTGTGAAGTAATAGTAGTAGATGCAGGCAGGAGTCGGTCTACTTATCGCGGACGTGATGCCTATATACATGATCATGCCTAGATAATCTCATAATTATTTGCTTTTCTATCAATTGCTCGACAGTAATTTGTTCACCCACCGTAATACTTATGCTATCTTGAGAGAAGCCACTAGTGAAACCTATGGCCCCCGGGTCTATGTTTTATCATATAAGCTTTCAATCTACTTTTATTTGCATCTTGACTTTTCCTATCTATATTATAAAATACCAAAAATATATTTATTTTCTCTATCAGATCTCATTTTGGCAAGTGGATGTAAAGGGATTGACAACCCCTTTATTGCGTTGGTTGCGAGTTCTTTGTTTGTTTGTGTAGGTGCGTGGGACTTTTGAGGAGCCTCCTACTAGATTGATACCTTGGTTCTCAAAAACCGAGGGAAATACTTACGCTACTATTTCTGCATCACCCTTTCCTCTTCAAGGAAAACCAACGCAAGCTCATGACGTAGCAAGAAGGATTTCTGGCGCCGTTGCCGGGGAGGTCCTCGCTCAAGTCAAGACATACCAAGTACCCATCACAAACTCATCTCCCTTGCATTTACATTATTTGCCATTTGCCTCTCGTTTTCCTCTCCTCCACTTGACCCTTGCCGTTTTATTTTCCCTCTCTTTCCCAATCTCCTCCTCTCTTTTTCGCTTGCCTTCTTCTGTTTGCTTGTGTGTTAGATCGTTTACCTTGTTGTTATGGCTAGTTCCTTATCCGCTCCTATGTCTCCCGAGTTGGAAGTTCTTCACTTCAAGCAAAGGCAAGGAGAAAACTTAAAAGATGCTTGGTATAGGATGATCGAATCTTATCGCAATTGCACCCTAGAGGTGAATTTTAGAATTCTTCTTCGCAATTTTTATGTTGGTCTAAACATGACGCATAGACAACTCTTGGACTGCATTGCCAAGGGAAATTTTATTGAAATTGATCCTAGTATTGCGCATGAAATTATAGAGGGAATAGTGGGAACACTACCTCAAAAGGGAGGACCACATCCTACCCTAGAAGAAACACAAGTGTTTGGAAAGATTTGCAAAGTAACAAAAATATTACAAAAGTCTCTTGAGCCTCTTAAAAGTGTTAGCGGAAATCTTCACCGCATGAATATGTTGATTACTCTTTGCAATAAGCGGTTGGATTCTTTAGATCTAAAAATTTCCGAGTATGAAGGGAAACGTAAAGAACCTCCCGGATTCGAGCATGACTCCGCCAAAAAACTGAAAATTAAAGATGGCACCACTTAGATCTATCCTCGCTTTTATGCCTAGCTAGGGCGTCAAACGATAGCGCTAGTTGGGAGGCAACCCAATTTTATTTGTGTTTTTTGTTTTTGTTTCTGTTTAGTAATATATTTTGCATCTACTTTCTGTTTAGATGTGTTTTTATGTTTTAATTAGTGTTTGTGCCAAGTAGAACCTATAGGATAACCTACCGTGATAGTTAATTTGATTCTGCTGAAAAACAGAAACTTTGCACGCACGAAATTAGTTTTGTTAAATCACAGAAATGTGCTTTTGCGTTGATTCTTTTTGATGCTGATCAATAGACAAATTTCCCAGGACTTCCTATTTTGGTAGTATTTTTAAAGTTCCAGAAGTTTGCGTTAGTTACAGATTTCTACAGACTGTTCTGTTTTTGACAGATTCTGTTTTCGTGTGTTGTTTGCTTATTTTGATGCATCTATGGCTAGTATTAAGTGGTATGAACCATAGAGAACTTGGAATACAGTAGGTTTAACACCAATATAAATAAAGAATGAGTTCATTATATCAAACGGAGTCCAAACGGAATGAAACCTTCTGGAGCGTGATTATTGGAACGAACTTGATCCAGAGGACTTGGAGTGCAAGCCAAGAAGCAGCCGAGGTGGCCACAAGATAGGAGGGTGCGCCCCCCTGTCTCGTGGGTCCCTCGGGCGGCCACCGACCTACTTCTTCCTCCTATATATACCCACGTACCCCGAAAACATCCAGGGAGCCAACGAAAAACAATTTCCACCGCCGTAACCTTCTGTATCCATGAGATCCCATCTTGGAGCCTTTGTCGGTGCTTCGCCGGAGGGGAATCGACCACGGAGGGCTTCTACATCAACACCATAGCCCCTCCGATGAATTGTGAGTAGTTTACCACAAACCTTCAGGTCCATAGTTATTAGCTAGATGGCTTCTTCTCTCTTTTTGGATCTCAATACCATGTTCTCCCCCTCTCTTGTGGAGATCTATTCGATGTAACTCTTTTTGTGGTGTGTTTGTCGAGATCCGATGAATTATGGGTTTATGATCAAGTTTATCTATGATAAATATTTGAATCTCTTCTCAATTCTTTTATGTATGATTGAGTTATCTTTGCAAGTCTCTTTGAACTACCAGTTTCGTTTGGCCTACTAGATTGATCTTTCTTGACATGGGAGAAGTGCTTAGCTTTGGGTTCAATCTTGCGGTGTCCTTACCCAGTGACAGCAGGGGTTGAGAGGCACGTATTGTATTGTTGCCATCGAGGATAAAAAGATGGGGTTTATATCATATTGCTTGAGTTTATCCCTCTACATCATGTCATCTTTCTTAATGCGTTACTATATTCTTATGAACTTAATACTCTAGATGCATGCTGGATAGCGGTCAATATGTGGAGTAATAGTAGTAGATGCAGGCAGGAGTCGTTCAACTTGTCGCGGACGTGATGCCTATATAGATGATCATGCCTAGATAATCTCATAATTATTCGCTTTTCTATCAATTGCTTGACAGTAATTTGTTCACCCACCGTAAATACTTATGCTATCTTGAGAGAAGCCACTAGTGAAACCTATGGCCCCCGGGTCTATCTTTTATCATATAAGCTTTCAATCTATTTTTATTTGCATCTTTACTTTTCCTATCTATATTATAAAATACCAAAAAGATATTTATTTTCTCTATCAGATCTCACTTTCGCAAGTGGCCGTGAAGGGATTGACAACCCCTTTATTGCGTTGGTTGCGAGTTGTTTGTTTGTTTGTGTAGGTGTGTGGGACTTTTGAGGAGCCTCCTACTGGATCGATACCTTGGTTCTCAAAAACTGAGGGAAATACTTACGCTACTATTGCTGCATCACCCTTTCCTCTTCAAGGAAAACCAACGCAAGCTCAAGACGTACCAGGTGTCTATCCAACAGTGCATCATCGCCCGGGGCAGAACCCACGCTGCTTCTCGGCATGGATGGGACGGTGCTATCCATTGCTGGATCCGCTAGCTGTTGTCGCTGCTGAAGGCCCCTTTCCTGGCTAAGTGAGTCGATCTGCTGCTGCTGCCGCTGGAAAGCGAGTGCCAACTCTGCGAGCTTTGATTCCATGATGCGAAGGCGGTCCACTTCCTGCTTCCTCTCCTCCTCCTACAACTTCCTCTTCTGCTCCTCCTACTGCTTCTTTCTCGCACGACTTCTGTAGTCGGCGTTCTAGTCTGCAAACCCCTCAAACCATAGAACAACACCTTTGCCTCGTGTTCTTTCCGGGTGTTCAGGATTCTTCAGGGCGAGCGTAAGCTCTTCGTTCTCTCTGTTGGGCGTGAACACCCCCATTCGTGCCTCTTCTATTGCAACAAGTAAACTGTCGATGGCTCCTTTAAGACTTGCCCGCTCCAAAACCTCGCATGTCTTTGGGTCCAACATCCTCCCATGCGCATAGAACCAAGTCCTGACCTGGTGGGGGGGGGGAGCTCAATGTAACTGGAGTGACCCCTTCATCCATCATCTATTGCTTAGCGAGATCCCATTTAGGTCGGGCCACCTCGTAGCCACCTGGTCCCAGCTTATGGTGCCACTGCTTTTTCGTGGCATTAATCTTGTTTTTTCTCGACAATTCCTGAGCTACTTCTGATTCCTTGAATTTCACGAAAGCGTCCCAGTGATCTCTTGCCTTCTCTAGTGTTCCCTTGAATTCTGGAGTCTTCTTTCCTGCTTTGACGTACATAGCCCATATACTTTTCTTGTGGTTGTTGAATGCTATCACCATCTTCCTAAGAGTAGCGTTCTTGATATTCTCCACATCTGCATCCGTTAAATGATCTGGTAGGGTGAAATGTGACATGAGAGATTCCCAAAGCCGATCTTTTGCTCTTTGGTTGACAAAAGTAACATCTGGACGTTCCTTTGCTGCCTTTTTCCATTCTTGAATGGAAATCGGGATTTGGTCCTTGACAATAACTCCGCATTGACGAATGAACTTGTTCGCATTCTTCTTAGGTTCGCGTGGTTCGCCATTAGGTTTGATGGCATCGATGTTATACTTTACACCATCCTTCAACCTTTTGGCCGGGCTCGAGGTGTCCTGCTGCTTGCAGAAGATTTGCTCGATCCGGAGGGCTAAAAGAAGAAAGATCGATTCGTTAATATATATACAAATCAATTAAAACATGTAATGATCACCAGATGCCTACTTTATAAATATACCTTGCCGGTCTTTGTTATTTCAAGAACAACATTTCCTTCATCATGGAAGTTCTGGACTGTATCTATGCGCTCGTCTTCATCAAATATCATACCCTCACGTGTAGGGTTTAGATATTGTGAGCCGTCATCTTCTCCATTCCCATCTAGGCTTGGGGATGAGCGTATGATGTCGAATAAGGCCTCTTCTCCTTCTTTGCCGGTATTGTCCATAGCTTTTATTTAACTAATCCAGAAGAAAGATAAAACAATTTAGTATTTAAATTAGAATGCATGCATGCAATCAATAAGGAAAAACTGAATCATGGTATAGATAATATGCATCTCGAATAATCCAATAACTGATATGCATCATCGAATATAATCTCGAATACACCGTCTCGAATATTATCGAATAATATAATCTCGAATACATCACTAGCTAATACTGATCGAATACTAACGAATAATCTAGTTCACTCGCGGTGGACACCCAAAGAGAAGGAACCATCACAGGATCATAACTAGAGTCAGATCCCTGAAGAACCTGCCAGGTATTGGAGAACCTAACGTCCAACGCAACCATGTAGCGACAGACGTGCTCATCCTCCTCCCTGACACGGTGACGTACCACCTCCGCGGGGGATGCCAGCCTCCGCACCGAATGTGGCCCACGCGCCCGCCACTAATGAAGCTCGGGGTCGACGACGGGACCCGGGTTCCTCACCAAGATGCGCCCCCCTGAAGGTAGCACCTCTCAGTGCCAGCCCAGCGGAGCCCAGTCCCGGACATGGCGCCTCTGAAGCAGCACCGTCGAAAACAAATTCTTATGAAAAAAAATCCTATATATGCAATGTCATTTTATTAGGAAATTTTGAGCAAAATATCCTCTTTTCAATTATTATGTCCCATTCCTAGGTTATAACTACCCTATATAATATTCCTTTCTCAAAAAATTCTGAAACTTTTCCTAGTCCTTCGTCTAACAAATATATATGTGGTCAATTTTTCCTACGCAACTTTTTTATATGCAAATTTTTTCTATACTATGATATACAACATTATATAAAATTAAAAAACAGAAAAAGAAACACTAATTAAGCATACTTCTATATATACATCCATTAAAAAACAGAAAAACAACATTATATAAAAAAATCTATATTAATTAAACACTAATTATATCCATCTAACATGCATTCAAACATATATACATATATACTAGTGAAAAATAATCATCTAAAACATCTAAACTAATTAATTTCTATACATACATATATACTAATATACTAATTAATTCCTCAACTTTCTTCTATACATGTATACATATATACTAATTAAACATACAAAAATACATATATACTATTTAACTTAAGAAAATGTGTCTCTGTGTGTGTGTTCATCATGCATGTGTGTGTTTGGGCTCGGGGAGGGGCGACCTTTGTTGTTCATGCTTTTTAAAAACATTCGGGATTTCAAAATCTACACATTTTTTCTAAATACTACAAAAATTGTTTAATTTTAAAAAAAATGTTCAGATTTTTAGAAAAATTCAGGTTCACGAATTGTTCTCTTGTTTTTCGAAAATGTTGACATTTATTTTCAAAATTTGGTTGAATATCTATATTTTGTGCTTCTCAAAAACTATTTTGGTATTTCCAATTGTGTTCACATTAATTCGTTCGTGTCTTATAAAATTTGTTTTTTCAAAAATATGTGCACTAGTACACGTAAAGAAAATAGCATGTTACAGGGGAATATCTCGCAACATTAAATTGTTAAATACATTCACAGTGTGCTTTTCTTCATGTGTAGCCGTCTGCCCTAGTAGCTAGCAGCCATCGTGTTGGATAGGGATGTTGCGTGTTCGATTCCTAAAAGCACCACTTTCTTTTTTGTGATTTTACAAATATATACAGATCACACGCTGTGGCTTTAGTGGGCCGACGCAGTCGCATGCCTCTTGTACCTCGCGCGTGCTATTCGCCGCAAAATGCGGCATATAGGGGCTCCCCGTTTTAACGCTAACAAGCGTCTAGCAGGCAGAAGCTCTCCTCCTGTACCAACAGGCCAAATGTGCCCGTGAGTGGAGGGGTTTATGGAAGGGTCGTTTCATAGTAGCGACACTGTACGTACCTCCAATATTAATTACACCATCCACTAGACACGGGGGGTGTATCTGGTGCACCAGGGCAATTGGTGCTACCGGTCATTCGTTGCACAATCAAAATTGTTAGAAAAAACCAGAAGAAAATTTAGTGCATTGACACAACATCAATGTACGTTGTGACAAAAATTCAAATCAAAATTCGAAACATTGCTTGAGTTACAAAAATGATAAATTTGACACTGAATAGTGCATAACACAAATTGGGCTGCAGTTTTGACCCATTAGCACATTGATGTCAAATTTATCATTTTTGAATCTTGAGCATTCTTCTGAATTTTGATTTGAATTTTTGTGACAACATACATTGATGTTGTGTCAATGCACTAATTTTTTTCGGAATTTTTAGAGCATTTTTAAAATGTGCAACGGGGTCCGGTGCACCGATAGCACCAATTGCTTCGGTGCACCAAATACGTCCCCACTAGACATGACCTCCCCTATAAAAAAATCAGCAGTACGTATGATCCAAGTTAAGACAGACAACATATCAAACAACAATAGACCATGGATTTCTCGCAATAAAGGAAAAGAAAAATTGTAGACCGTGGATCCATTGGTTAAGCAACATGCACTTCTCCAGAACACATTTCATTAATACTAGTAATTGATCTCAAGTTCCCGACAAAGAAAATTAACCAAGCAACAAGAAGGAGGAGACTATTGACAAATCATGCATATAGAGCATGGAGCTTATTCATGGACAACGAGCAATCATCCTAGCCGATGTAGTACATGGGGTCGGGAAGCTTGAAGGTGCGGGCGCCCTCCGGTGCACCAAGGATGTCGCTCCACTGGTCGCCGATGTTGCCCACAATGATGTAACCGGCGTCCTGCAGCTTCTGCCTCTCGCTGGACTTGAAGGCCAACGAGGAGCCCTTGAAGCCAGGCGCCTTCAGCAGCAGGTTCATCCACCCGGCGTAGCCTTGGCGGCCGAGGTTCGTGGCGGTGGAGGCCCTCAGGTACTCGGCCCGACCGGTGAGGATCACCGGCTTGATGCCGACCGAGAGCAGCTTGTTGTACAACCGCTTCGTCTCGGGCAGCGCCGGCGCGCTCCCTTCCTGCGCGTATGCGTTGAAGCTTGTCACGTTGAATGGCGTAGCCCTGCGCGCATGTATGTAAGCAGTTAGGTTAATGACAGACTCAACACACGCTTTTTTCTCTCAATGAAAGAAACATTTTTATTGACTAGTAGCATCGCATCAAGAGGATAGAAGCAATCATAAGCTCACAAGTCGGTCCCTATATAACTAGGGTCGCGCTAACTGTCACACGTGTGGCAGGAAGGAAGACGCACCACACATCTCTAATGTAAACAGATTGCCACGTCATCGCATGCATGCATGCAGGAATCTTTTTGGATTTTCAGTTTTTAAAATGTTTTATCTCTTAAACGAAAAATCCGATTGAAAATCCATTTTCACCATTAAATCCCTCGCGATGAGATCTTCGAAACTAGATCCCATGTTGATATGTTTTGATGAATTTTTTTTTGGATTAAAAGTTCCCATGTCTATTGCATATGAATTGCCATGATGTTTACACTGAAGTTGTCATGATATGTTTCAGCTATTTTCTTCCACATTTAAAAGTAAATTTTGACATTTATAAAACGGGGAATTAAGAAACTAGACTTGCCATGAACCATAAACTAAAATTGTCATGATACATGCACGTAAAATTGCCATGGTTCATACAAAAAATAATTTTCATGGTCAAAGTACTGGAGTTGCCATCATCAAAATACTAAAATTGCCATGATCTACATACTAAAATTGCCACATGGCAACTTTAGTTTAAGCTCTATGGCAACTACAGTGTAAACATCATGGCAACTTCTGGCAAAAAAAAATTCGTCGAAACATATCAACATGGGGTCTAGTTTTGAAGATCTCGTCGAGACGGATTTAATGGTAAAAACAGATTTTTAGTTCACTTTTTTATTTAGGAGATACAATATTTTTAAGCCGAAAACCAAAAAAAAATTCTGCTGATGTCATCTATTCATACGTGGCAAAATAAATGGTGATGGAGACGTGTGGGCGATGTGCAAACGCTCACACGTGTGGGCGTTAACATTTCCGTATAACTAGGATGTCATACATGACTAATATCGTGCCGCTAATTAAGGAGGAGGGTCCATCCGTAAACTACACCGCCAGAGATCTTAGAGCATATTCAGCCGCCGGACGCCTCAAACCATCTCTTGTACACCCGCGGACGCACCCGGTCAGTGACCGGACATAAGAGAGAAGAAAAAACATGACCCAACCGGACCCGTCATATCATCCTTATACGCCCGGCTGTCCGTGGACCCTCATATCCATCTCAAATGTTGGGATGATATGAGGGCTTGCGGACACGCTCGGGCAGTCTACCATATAGGATGCAATCCCACTTCGAAACATTTTTTCTCTTTCTTTATTCATTCTTTTATTCTCCACCAATCATGTGCAAGTGACCGGACATATGAGGAGAAAAATAAGGTGTGCGTGGTGGCTCTGCGTGGACGGACAAATAGGGGCTCAAAACCGACGCACCCCGTCAAGGGGTCGTATTTGCTATATCCGGCTGTAGATGTTCTTATGGTTTCAATGTGTTACTGTTGTTTACTAGCTGGTGAGTTTTTTTTTGTTGTTGTTTTTTTTTTAAGCTGAGCTGATGAGTTCATTTTAACAAGGTCTAATCACATTTAGACTTCGTCTGGACGAAAGATGAGTGCAAGTCCCTCCTCAGATGCACCTGCAATAAATGGTCAAGGATGCATAGCATAATGTGTATGTATATACAAGTCCGTACCCGAAGCCGTGCCTGGAGTAGTAGGGGAGGTTGGAGACCGTGGTCTCGTCGACGTCGAAGACCCACACCTCCTTGCCGTTGCCGGCGAGCTTGAGGCTGTCGACGTAGGCGATGGCCTGGTCGACGACGACCTTGGAGTCCCGGCGGTAGTGGCTGCCGAGCATGTAGTGGCCGACGTAGCCCTCGCAGCTGGCGGGCACGGTCTTCCAGTCCCGCACGTTGTAAGCCTCCACGCCCAGCCGCCAGCTGTCGCACGCCACGCCGGCGTGCCTGCCGGAGCCCAGCAGCGGCCGCAGCGCGTGGATGAGCGGCGCCACCACGGCGTCGTCCACCGTGACCTCCCACGCGCCGCAGGAGGCCGCGAGGAGCGCCGCGGCGACGAGGAGGAGCGTCGTCGTCCCAGCCATTGTCATTTCTAGAGTGTGTGCGCGCGGTGGTGCTTGCTGTGTGCAATGTTGTGCAAATGCGATGGTGGTTAAATAGGAAGGGAAGCTGCTACGTCGGTCTTACGGGCCGGCCGGGTGTGGGACTGACAAAACTAGCTGACAAATGGTATGTTCGGTGCCATTCGCGAGGTCGCATTCAGAGCGTACGTGGGACACGTTGGTCGATAATTTGTAGGATTACACGGTTTTGATCTGACGAGACTCGTTGATCGGGATATCATCAATCGATGTGATGCCATCCAGATGCGGTTAGAGCATCTACACCTCGTAGATGTGTCGTAACTCATGCCGGTGTTGCTCCGACTACGAGCCCGAGGGCGCGGGGACGAGGCGCCACGCCGTCACTGAAGGGGTTGCGCCGTCGTCCTGGAGTTGGCGTGCCAGACTATGGTCACCGCGTCCGGCGAGGCTGCGACCGCGCGCCTCGAGCCATCACTCCCTGCACAGACACAATGAATTTCCGCTGGATCGAGTCCAATCGTGGTTGAGTGCACTCCTCTTGGGAGCAGCGAAGAGCTATGCGGACGACCATCTCCTCCTTGTCTCCGCATGGGACGAGATCCCAGTCCAAGGATCGGAAGAACTCTAAGTCGGACGCTGCCCGTCAAGGCAGAGAAGGTGGAGATCACCTGAAGGAAGGCCGGGGAAGGAGTGGAGTGGCTAGGGTTTCGTCCGTGTTGTGAATAGAGGCAAATATATGTGAGGTCGGGATAGGCCTGTGTAAGCTTTATAGGATGTAACAAACACGTCCGAGCCTCGTTATATTCATCCAGATATGGGCTGGTTATAAAAGATGCCAATCAGTATGGACATGCATGTCCCATATAAAGGATGCAACTGGATTAAGATTTTCTGACCGATCACTGACTGGCCAACATTTGAAGAGTCCGGCTATAGATGCTCTTAGTGGTCAGTAATTGTGGTAAAAGCATTTCCAACAGCCGCCCCAAAAGGCGCGCGCGCAGAGTAAACCGAGTTTTTTGCGCGCGCGGGGCGTTTCGGCGCGCTCCAGCGGTGGCGGAAAACTCGGGCGCGGGAACCGTTTGCGCGCGGGGGAAAAGCCGGCAGCTCGCGCGCTATTTTTGACGCACCGCTTCCGCCGCGCCTTTAAATTGCGGCGCTCGCCACGCGTCTATTCCACACACTTCTCTTCCTCTTCCTCTGCCACGCGCGCCTTCACTGCTTCCTCATTGCTTCCGCTGCCACGTGCGCCCCCGCCGCTCCAGCACCCCGCCACCGACGCGCCACCATGCCGCCGCGCCACCGAGGAGCGTCGGGCTACCGCGGCGTCCGCCAACGCCCCAACGACGGTTTATACTCCGAGATACGGTTCGGCGAACTTCGGCTCGGCCTCGGCACCTTCGGGACGGTGCGCGAGGCCGCCCGCGCGTACGACGCGGCGGCGTGGCGCCTAGGCAGGCCACGCGCGCAGATGAACTTCCAGGACGTCTACTTGCTCCAGCAGGCGCTCGATCGTGCCCCGCTGCCTCGTCTTAACACGGCAGAAGACCGTGCGGAGCACACCGAGCGGCAGCGCCGCCTCCTCGTCGCCCAGGAGGACGAGCGGGTCATGGCGGAGTGGCGTCGGTGCCACCTGGAGGACGTCACCTACGAGCAAACCTACTGGGCAAGGCGCCGCGAGGAGGAGGCGCAAAGGCGCCATGCCCAGCGGTTGGACAGGCGTCGGCGGAAGGCCCTGGCGATATCGTAGTGCGAAATCGTTGAGAATGGTGGGCAGTCGATCTTTACGTCTGACGATGATCGTTGGACGAACATATGGCTCGATACCTCGGACGAGACCAGCGAGGATGGCGACGATGATGATGGTGCCGACGACTGAGAGTAGGTTGTAGTTGCACTATCTAGTAGTTTTATCTATCTATGTATCATTTTTTATCTATGTAAGCTATGGAAGTATGTAAAATATCTATGTATCTTTTTTTTATCTATAAATTTTATTTTAATTATTAAAAAAATGTACACAATGTATAGCGCGCTGCCTTTTTGTGCCGCCGCTGGAGCTACGCACGCGCTCAATTTTCACGCCGCTGCTGGAGCTAACGCTGGCGGCCGCGCAAAACCAGGCAAAGCGCGCGCGGTAAACAAATTTTTAACGTGCGGCGCGTTGCGCGGCTATTGGAGATGCTCTAAGCATGTTGATCAATGTACATCTTTTATTTACCATGAAGTAATGGACAGCGAGGTAGTAGTAGCAGAGAGTGACAGGGCGGGATTGATGTCATTGATGGAGCCACATTTGGGGCGTGGTACGTTATGCGGTATTTGGAAGGATTGGATGCATGGTTGTGATTTTTCTACTAAAAAGGGGTATGCATGGTTGTGATTTTTCTACTAAAAAGGGGTATGCATGGTTGTGATCCGAGGGGATAAATGTTTGTGATTGGGAGATGATAGATTTGACGGACATGCATGTGTCCGTGTCGGACGTTGGGCAGACGGTCCCGCTGAACGTGTTACGCATGGATGTTGATACAAAGGCCCAGACACCAACTGTTTCGTGCGCACAGATTAATGATAGATAATGGATTTCTAGCACAGTAACCTATTTATTGATCCCCTTACTATTTTGTGCCAGACATTGACTATAGATTTAACTAAGAAAATAGTAATGCATGTCACCAAAAATTACATCCTTGGATTTGAATTTAAACATAGTTTTCAATGATATTATTTTTGATTAAATGTATTAATATTCTGTTAGTTAAATCTAAGGTCAAAATTTGACATAACACGTGAAGGGGGCCAATAAACCAGGACGGAGGTAGTAACTTACTCAAATTTGTAAGTCCACAGCAGCCAAATGTATGACAATAGGAAAATTGTACGCTGAGTATTTTGCCGTTCTTGGGTCAACGCATATACGTAGCGGTTCCTGGGTCGTTGCGACAGGGCGAAAAGGAGGCAACCCCGTTCCCTCAATCCGCCGCCGGCCAGACCGATGGTTCCCTCCCTCTTTGTCTGCTGCCCTGGCAACGGGAGAGCGAGGGAACACCGGGTCTGGTGCCCCAGCGTGTAGATAGTACAACTAGTGGCCTGGGCGGCGCCGTTGAGTTGGAGATGACGGTGTCTGTTTAGAATAAGTGTGCCGACTCTCGTTTCCGTTCCCAGCGAAGTTTTGTGTGGCGTTGGTAAGTGGCTGGAGTTGTGTGTTCTCGGATTTTTCAATCCAGTGAGTCTTGCTGCTCGGGGCATGGTTGGTGCGGCGGAGGCGGCGACCTGCTTGTACAGCGAGCTGGGCTCTGGCTTTGCAGTGGAGGTCCTGGGGGTGGTGCACAGTCGGCATCGGTTGGTGCGGCTGTGTGTACAGGAGTTTCGAGCGTACAGATCTAATTGGGGCTTCGCAGGTGACGGCTGGTTCGTTGGGGTGTTGGTCCTTCGGGCCTAAGATTGTTGACTTCCCGTCTGCCATAGAGGATCGCCGGCGAATGTGTTATTCTCATCCACAGAAATGGTCATGGGCGATGGGGCGCACGCGGTTCTGAAACTAAATCTAAAGCCATTATACTTTTTTTTTCATGCAAGTAACGTTATCATAGACAATGGAAATAAATAAAATAAAATAAAATAACGTATCATTGGGCCGGTCCAATTACGGGAGTAGGAACCGTGGACTGGATAAGCCCGGCCCTGTACGACTCGGATACGACGAGCTGCTCCCCGAGCCAGAAAGGAGTCGGTCTCTTATTTTTGCTGTATTTATACTGGTGACGACGAGCACACAAGTCTGAGAAACCAACAGACCAATCGTCTCTGCAGAAGAAGGACGGGAGCAGAATCATGGCGAGTTCGTCGTGTGGGAACACTGAGGCGAGGGCGAAGTCGCCGGCGCCGGCAAGAGGGGGGAGGAGGATGGTGAAGACGAAGAAAATGAAGGTCGTGACGCCGCGACCTAACATGAAGCTGCTGCTGACGTCGCGCCAGAAGTGGGAGCCTCTCCGCTCATTAGACGAAGAGTTTCTGAGAAACATCACGGCGCTCATGGGCACCGGAGAGCAACACGACGCCACCGAGTCGGGCTTCTCGCTGGACAAGTACCTTCGGCTGGACAACATGGCCGACGTACTCAACGCGGAGAACGACTTGCTGGCCGAGCTCGGCGAGCAGTACCAAGACAAGGGCTTCTGCTAATTTAGTTATATGTACCTGATGACTACCTGCAGTGGTACTACTAATTATTATGTAAAATCAGTTGATTTGCTCTCTCTGTGAAAATCTTTTGCTTACCAAGAACCTCGACACTTCAAGCAAATCCTTGCTAGCTAGTTAGCGAATGAATGAATGCAAGTACTGTATCATCATGGTACTGCACTCCTCCCTGTTCACTGCTGGGATAATAACATCAAAGCAAGGCAATAAGTAATCTGCTTTGTTGAATACACATTCGTTCATTCTTCTTACTGGAACCATGCATAACAAAATTGGTTTGGTGACACTCAGCCCAATTATTACCGGGAACCAATTACCAGTACAAATCACGCCATATATCATTACAATACTAGCACCTGTGTATACAGGCAATAATCGGGCATGGGAGAAAATAGGATGCCAATTATAGGAAGAACAAAATGTACATACAACAAACTGAATGGCCGTTTTGGCTCAGGCCTCAGGGTTTTTTTATTAGTGTAACAAGCATGCTTCAAAAATTTATTGCGAAACGGGATAGCGGTGCTTCTTCGGTGAAAAAACCAAATTAAATGTAATATTGGAGGTAACATTTGGCGTTCAGCTTGTCCTTTTTTTTACACAGGTCAAAATGCTTAAAATTTCCCCCTAAAATTTTGCAGCTAGCATATGAGTGACATTTGCAAAAACATTTTTGATGCGCAGTAGCACATATGCTTCCAAGAGCCGAATTGAGTTTTCTGACATCTGAACCTCATTGTCTGCTCCACAAGTTTTTTTTTCTTTGGTGATACAATAGTCCATAATAAACTGAACTCTAGCAAACGAACACGTTACTGAGCGTAGCTCAGATGGTTTGTTTTCCTGTGGTGGAAACAACACACCAGAGTTCAAGGCCTAGACTTGTCATTGAGGTCGCATTTTTCTGGATTAAATATAAGCTTTCCGGCAATGTGCAAACGTCTGTGCCGTGAAAAAACAAATGAATATTTTTTACACAGGTCAAAATGCTTAAAAAACATGGATCTACAAAACGTTAATGAATTTGAAAAATATTCAAAAAATCAAGAAAAATATGAATTAAAAAATCATGAATTTGTCAAAATCTTCACAAATTTTACAACAGTTCATAGATTTGGATAAGTTCATAAATTTGAAAAAATGGGATTTTGATAAAATTAACCAAAATTTAAGAAATACCACAAAATTGGAAAAATGTTTGCGAGTTTTAAAAAAGTTAAATTTGTATTTAAAAATTAAAAAATGTTCACAAATTTGATTTTTTTTATAAATTCACGAATTTGGAAAAATGTCTCTGATCTAAAAAGTTCAAGAATTTGACAAAAGTTTGAAAGAAAATAGGAAAAAAAAACTGAATAAAACCGAACAAAACCCAGTCCAGAAAACTAAAAACCCAAAACGAAAAAACCATCTGGAAGCCTTCTACAACCGGGAGGGAGCTTTCCAGTAGGGGTCAGCCCAATCAAAAATTATAGAAGGGAGGGTGTGTGCGTTGTGTACTATTAATCCTTAACGGGCGCCTTACGCCCAGTTCTTTTGGGCGATTCCCCCAGAATCTTGAGAATCGACCCTCCACCCAGCTTTTCCTGAAATCTTGTACCTATATTTTTTTTTATAATCCTACTTGTTCACATTCTAACTAGTTAGGATTGTAAAAAAATATGGATTCAAGATTCTAGGAGAAGCTGGGTGGAGGGTCGATTCTCAAGATTATGAAAGAATCGGCCAAAGTAACAGGGCCTTAATAAGAGCTTAAAAAAATTGCATTGAAGGGCTTCCCGTCAATGGAAACAACTTGTCGTCTATATGTGCGTTCAGTGGCCGCGGCTGCTGGAACAACCTATAGAACGCTCACGACGTCATAGAGGAGCCGGACGCATAGGGGCGACCAATCTAGTAGGCCGGCCCGTAAAACAGTTTCCTTTTCTGTGTATTTTCACTGGTTTTTCTGGTGTTCTACTATTCATCTTCTATCCTTTTTATTTTACCTTTTATTATTTTTCTTTTTTCTTGTCATAAATTTCTATTTATTTTTTGCATAAAGTGACAATTTTCAATAAAGTTTCAAAATTTCAAATATAGTGCAGAATTTATTTATTTTTATCAAAAATAATGGCAGTCTTTTTAAAAAATTGTTCAAAAAATCAAGCCCTGGGTTCCGCGCCCTCCAATACAGTTCCGCGCCCTAGGGTGGGCTTCGACTTCTTTATGATTGGACCGGGTGACCGATGAGGGTACACCCTTTTTGTTTGGACAAGGGGTTTAGTGAGAGCCGGTGGGTCCCAAAAGGCTGCCTGGGTTTTCCAGGCGCTTTCCCTTGCGCGGTACTTTTGTACTATGGCCGCCAAGTCAGCAAAGTGTGATATGTGACGGCGTCTTATGGAGTTTATAATTCCCTTGTCCATGCAATTTCTACAAAAGAACGAGATTGCATCTTCCTCGCGACAGTCCTTAACCTTGTTCATTACAAGGAGGAATCTGGCCCAAAAGTGATGTACTGTTTCTTGGGGCTGTTGTCTGATATGGGAAAGATCGCTTGCATCTGGGCGGGTTGGCGATTTAAATCCAAATCCTGACCCGGTCTAAGACCCAGAGCTTGAAGGGTTTCCGAATATAACAATCCGGCTTCCGGGATGTTACCCAACTTTTCGGACCCACAATCCGGTTCTAAGTCCGGGACTTGGGGCACGTCTTCTCGCGAACGGGTATCCGGCTCGGTGAGCTCGGTAATCCGGACATAGTCCGTCCTCAGTATGGGAGGAGAGTTATCGCTTTGCTCCTGCACCACCGCTATCTGATGGGTGACCGGAGGGAAATTAATCTCCCTTTGATCGGGTTTAAGCCCAATCTGATCGTAGTCCGTAGCAACTCCCAGGACGGCGATGCGATCTAAAAGCTCGTTCAAAGACGATAGCTCCGTTGGATCCATCTGCTCGGCAAGTTCCGAGCTGACGCGGAGGTGATTCTCGATGACCCGAGAGGTCATCGTGGGCTCGACAGCCGTGCGGGCGGTCATCATGAAACCGCCCAACCGGAGGGTTTGGCCCGAGTCCAGGGCTCCCCCGGAGATGATGTTGTCCTTGATAACAAGGCGGGCCATCAACCTTTTCTTCGATGTCATAGTGGAACTCTCAATAAAAGCGCCAATGTCGGTGTCAAAACCGGCAGATCTCAGGTAGGGGGTTCCGAACTGTGCGTCTAAGGCTAATGGTAACAGAAGGCAGGGGACACGATGTTTACCAGGTTCGGGCCCTCTCTATGGAGGTAATACCCTACTTCATGTTTGATTGATCTTGATAATATGAGTATTACAAGAGTTGATCTACCACGATATCGATGAGGCTAACCCTAGGAGCTAGCCTATGATTATGATTGTTGTCGTCCTACGGACTAACCCCTCCGGTTTATATAGACACCAAAGGGGGTTAGGGTTACATCAGATCGGTTACAGAGAAGGGAATCTACATATCCGAATTGCCAAGCTTACCTTCCACACAAAGAAGAGTCCCACCTGGACACGGTATGAAGTCGTCTATCTTGTATCTTCATAGTCCAACAGTCCGGCCAAAGTATATAGTACGGCTGTCCGAGGACCCCTTAATCCAGGACTCCCTCAGGTGCGACGGTGTTGATGACGATGTTGGCGACGATCTGCTGCTGACGGCGATGAATACGACGATGAGTAGCACCGCCCGACTTGTACGGAAGACGACCCGTGATGACGAATTTGAGCAGTCGCGCACAACGCTTCCCATAAACCTAATTCGTCCTCTCCCGGTGAAGGATTACAAAGACGAACGATTCCGGAGACCTGCTCTCCCACGCGCCGATGCACGCCGGCGTTTGGGATGGAGTAGACTACGACGGCGACGCAAGTTGCGAGATGAGGCAAAACCCTAGGTGTTTTCGGTATGTCTTTGGCCGCAGCCGATAGCTGTATATATATTAGGACCAGAGGCGGTATTGTGTCGCGATCACAATCCCAAACCGACTCGGTTTCTAATTTGTATACTTACCAGACAAGAAATAAAAAACTTGTCTGCCAGGACATAAAAAATAAAACGGCAAAAGGAAGTTGCGCCCCTGCAAGGAGACGGACTGGATTTCGGCGGACCATTCACGCGCATGTCGCAAGCAACGCAACGCAACGCACCACACCGCCCCCGCCCTGGCAAGGCGAGCGAGCACGCGCGTGTGGTCTTCCCTTCCTCTTCTCACACACCACTTAGAGTGGTGGAGAGAACCCACTATATAAAGAGGTTCAACTCTTCTTCAACTTCCGGGGTGGGACTAAACTTTAGCACCACCACTTGCCATTTTATACATGGGCTTTGAGATTTCAAAAATTGCTATGGGCCTAGCCCGTTAATTCTAACAATATGCTTCCAAGAGCCGAATTGAATTTCCGACCTCTGAACCTCATTGTCTGCTCCACAAGATATATTCATCTTCTTTTTCTTTGGTGATACCATAGTTCATAAAAAAGTGCACTCTAGCAAATGAAAACGTTACTGAGTGTAGCTCAGATGGTTAGTTTTCCTGTGGTGGAAACAACCCACCAGACTTCAAGGCCTAGACTTGTCATTGAGGTCGCATTTTTCTGGATTAATTATAGGCTTTCCGGCAATGTGCGAACAGTGGGAGGAGACGTTTCTGTTGACTACGAAGGTGTTTGTGGTGATTTTGTCAATCTCAAAATGATGTACCGGCTCAGTCCCTCGGAGGTGCTCATAGGGGTAGGGTGTGTGTGTGTTCATAACTTCATATGAGTGAGTGTATGTATATGTTGAGCGTCTGCGTCTGTATCGTGTAAAAAACAAACGAATATGTTTAGAAAAACGTGCATGTATGTTTTTCATTCTGTAACCAGTTCATTTTCCTTCTGCATCCCCTTCGTATGATGTTGAACAAATTGAAGCTGTTTATATAGGCAATAAATAAGTTTCATCAACTCGAGGTACCCGCAAAAAAAAAGGAATCACTTAGCTGATGGGCCGCCAGGGAACCCATCCATGGCCCCATAGAGCTTGAAGCGCCTGAAGAGACGGGCCCATCTAGCGTTAGGAGACGATTCTCGCCCTTCTATTCCGGTACACATGTTGACTGGTTAATTGTTGACCGCTGGCTTTTGGAAAGAAAACATGGATGTAAAAAACGTTTATAGAATTTGTAAAATATTAATAAAATCAAGAAAAATCTGAATCTAATAAAATCATAAATTGGTAAAAGTCTTCACGAATTTTAAAACAGTTCATAGATTCGGAAAAGTTCATAAATTTGAAAAAAGGGGGGGATTTGATAAAAGTAACCATTTAAAAAATACCACAAAATTGGAACATGTTTGCGAATTTTAAAAGTTATTTTTTATTTTTCTTTACAAATTATAAAAAGTTTAAAATTTGAAAAAAGTTAACAAATTCAAGAATTTGAAAAAAATTCACTGATCTAAAAAGTTTAAGAATTCGAGAAAAGTTTAAAAGAAAATAAGAAAAAGTGAAACTGAACAATACGCAGTCTAGAAAACCAAAAACCCAAAACGAAAAAGCCATCTAGAAGCTTCCTACAATCGGGAGGGAGCTTTCCGCTCGCGCATTAGAGCGGTCAGCCCAATTAAAACTTACACAAGGGAGCGGGTGTGCATTGTGTACTATTAGGCCGTTAACGGTAACCTTAATATTGCATTCAAGGGCTTCCCGTCAGTCGAAACAACTCGTCCTCTATATGTGCGTTCAGTGGCCGTTGCTGCTGGAACAACCTATATGACGCTCATGACATCATAGAGCACCCGGATGCATAGGGGCGACCAAGCTAGGGTGCCGGCCTGTAAACCGGTTCCCTTTTCTGATGTATTTTCACTGGTTTTTCTGGTTTTCTATTATTCATCTTTTATTCTTTTTTTTACCTTTATCATTTTTCTCTATTCTTGTCTTTATTTTTGCTTTTATATTTCTTTTTTTCATAAATTCACAATTTTCAGAAAAGGTTTGAAATTTCAAATATTGTTCAGAATTTATTTATTTTGTTTCAAAAAAGATGATCGTATTTTGAGAAAATGTTCAAAAGATTCTAAATTTGTTCGTGTTATCCAAACATTGTTTAGAATTTTAAAAACACGTTCTCATTTTCAAAATTTGTTCATCAATTCCAAAATTGTCCATCTTAGTTTGGAATTTTCACTATATGTTCTATTTTAAAAACAAATGTTCAGAAATTTAACAAAAATCTCATTTCTAAAAAATGTTTGGATAATGAAAATTCTTTTCCCTTTTCCAAAAACTTGTTCATAAATTCAGAAAATGTTTTCAAAAAATATTTCGTTCGAAAATTCTTTTGATTTTTATCTATTAACATATACAATATGAAAATATGTCTCATGAATCTAATGATATGTTAATATGCTAGATATAGACATTTTTATCTATTAACTTGGTCAAAGTTTGTAAAGTTTATTTTTTTTAGAAAAAAATATATGCACTAATTATGGAATTGAAAGAGTATAGTTTAGCAACAGAGCTTGTAATTAATGTTGGGTGAATGAGCAGTTCATACTTCATCATAGCCGGTTTGGGGATAAGCGATAAGGTGGCCAAGTGGAGAGTATAAATATCAGATACTCTGGCCATCGTCTAGTGGAGAATTTGAATGTCAGATACCACCTAGTGGATATACTCATTAATTAGTAGGAGTGGTAACATGCAAACTCATCGTCACACGCAGGACCAAAACAACGGTGATCCAAGGTACTCCCTTCGTTCCAAAATAGATGACTTAACTTTGTACTAACTTTAATATAAAGTTAAGTCATCTATTTTGAAATGGAGGGAGTAACATGCAAACTCATCGCTTCAAACTTGAGGTTTTCTACTAATGAGAAGGTGGTCAAGTGGATCAGACAGTCGTACCTAAACCCAATATATTCTGTATGTAACGCACGTCGGCACGTGCATGAGCATCACTAGCTGTCGATGAACGAGACTGGTGATCAATTAAGCTCGCCAAGTGGAGGGTACAAATCGATAAATATCACACAGCGAGATCCAACTCCGGCATCGTCGCTTCGTCATCGATCACGCCACTGTTTTGTTTGGACCAAGAACAATTGTCAAACTTACTGACTAGAGTAGTATTTAATCTCATCGTGCACCTTGCTCATCCTCCTTGTTTGCCAGTGAGCATATGCAATGCATGCAACAACTCAGTTTTTGTTTTTCGGGAAACAGCTCAACTTTGTTGGTTCCCTTCATAAAATAGGTCTACCATTGCAACTTTATTGCAGAGCTCCCGCTTTCACCAAAAGGTCGACTTTGTCATGATTATATGGCCAAGCAAAGTTATTCGAATCCCTCGATAGTTAGATGACCTATGAGGCAAGTGATAGGTTGTTCGTCTTCTTTTTTTCTACGTGCTTGTATAATTTTATGTTTATTTTTCCAGCCATCCATTGTAGATTCACTTTAAATTTCTTAGGACGAGGTATGTTTTACTTTAGACCGCAACACATTAGCTTGTTCATCACATTAAAAAAACAAGATTCGGAAAATAGAGAGGAAGTTATACCCAACTAGTTTATCTAAGGAATAGTATTGTACCTCCTCTGTAAACTAATATAAGAGCATTTAGATTACTATTTTAGTATTCTAAACGCTCTTATATTAGTTTACGGAGGGAGTAGCATGTAACCATGCACAACATGTTCAGACTTCTAATATCCTCATATGCACTTTTTCGTTGTTGGGGACTTTCATAAAAACTTATAATCAGTCTAAACTAACAATTGTGTTTTTCTTTATTGGCAAAAATAGTAATTTGTTGAGGAGTGATACATAATATTATGTATAGTGTTTTTATTGTTCATATAGTGTTTTGAGGGCTTTTCATTGTTGCATGAAAGTGTGAAAAAACATGCAACTGTATGATTTGAAGTGATATGTTACTGAGAGCTGAACATGCTCAAACACTATATGTCAAGACACTAATCTCGTCCTACGAAAAGGACTGAGAGAAAAAGGCAGTATAGACTCTCTAGAGTAGGCTGATGTAGAGGCATGTTTCAACTGTGCTAGCTCTGAACTTTTTTTTTTTTAAACGGAGGCAAAATATTTGTCTCTTAGGTAGGGTTTTTGTCATCACATGGGTGACATTTGGAGAGATGGCGGCGCTTCTTCTTTGAGTCAGTCTTCCGGACACCAATTCTCCTCAAGTTCGTCCGTTGGGAAAGATTAGACGGAGCTCCGACGTAGATTCCTTCCAGCTCCTTGGGGAGGTGAGGTTAGTGTTTCTCGCCTTGCGTACGCAACGGTGATATTTGGTTCAGGTTCTTCAGATTGATTCAAGGATTCAACAACGACAACTGCGTCTCCAAAGCGCTGGTCCTTAGGGGCATGTGCACGAAGACTCCCTGGCTGTCATTGACAAGGCCAGGCCGGCTCCGATATGGGAGGAGCGACATCGGTGCGTCGGCGGCTCGTTCTGGCGGCGGCAATGGTCGTTCGGTGGTTCATGGACCTCAATGTAATTTTTATAATGTTTGAGGTGCTTTGTACTTTCGGTGAATCTTTATAACAGATCCGATCCTTTTCGCAAAAAAAGAGAGGTACAACAACAACAACAACAACTAACAATGGAAGGCTGAATTAAGAGAATGGGGCACTCTTATGACATAATATTCCCCGAATCCTTTGCCCCAGTCTTGACCCATGTTGTTACCTGATTTTTAGTCTTTGCAAGGAAGGTCTTTGGCATGGCTTAAATACCTTGGAAGATAGACACATCTCTTTCATTCCAAATCTTCCAGGTAACCAGCATAGTGAGGCTTCCCTTAGCCTTTCTCTAATGTTCATGCATGTTGGACACCTGTTGAGACCAGCATTCCTTGGTGGCCTCTTCAGTCTTCACTGATGGGCGTCTGGTGACCGCCAACAATGATACCTTCCTCGAACGGGTCAAAGTTGGCCCATTAACGGAGGGGTTAAAGCAAGTGCTATTCTTCAGTAGTGACACCATATATGTGACAATACTATGTACTCCATCCGTTTGTACATATAAGTTTTTTTTAGAAATTTCAGTAAGGACTACATACAGATGTATATAGACATATTTAGAGTGTAGATTCACTCGTTTTGCTCCATATGTAGTCCGCATTGGAATCTCTAAAAAAGACTTATATTTAGGAAACGGGGGAGTACCTCTGATATTAATTGCACCATCCATAATATTTAGTAAAAAATTACACCATCATAAGTACAAGATCCAAGTTGAGAAGAACAACACATCAAACAAGAATAGCCCATGAATTTCTCGGAAGAAAAAAAATAGTGGACCATGGATCCATAGATTAAGCAACATGCAACTCCTCCACGAACACATCTAATTTATAATGGCAATTAATCTCAAGTTCTCAACAAAGGAAATGAACCAAGCAACAAGTAGGGAGGGATTATTGACTAAACATGCATATAACTAAGAGCATGGAGCTTATTCAAGAAATCAATGGCGGCATGCCCAAGCCGGAGCAGCCTAGCCGATGTAGTACATGGGATCGGGCAGCTTGAAAGTGCGGGTGCCCTCAGGCGCGCCAAGGATGTCGCTCCACTGGTCACCGATGTTACCGATGATGACGTACCCAGCATCTTGTAGCTTCTGCCTCTCGCCGGACTTGTAGGTCACCGCAGAGCCCTTGAAGCCAGGCTGCTTCAGCAGAAGGTTCATCCACCCGGAGATGCCTTGGCGGCGGAGGTTGGTGACGGTGATGGCCCTTTTGTCCTCGGTCCGGCCGGTGAGGAACACCGGCTTGACACCGACCGAGAGCAGCTTGTTGTACAGCCGCTTCGTCTCCGGCAGCGAGGGCGCGCTCCCCTCCAACACATATGCGTCAAAGCTCGTCGCGTTGAACGGTGTAGCTCTGCGCACGTATGTGTATATGAAGATAGATTAATGGCGGACTCAACCATATCAGCTAGTGTAGTACTATATGCATACCAATTCAAAAAAAAAAAGGTAATTATGGAAACCGAAGTATGTAACCTTGTGGTCCAAGTGGCCAAATGGCCAAAGGGGATAAGCATTACCCAAACTCAATGCTCTACGTATCTGTGGACGAACGTGATTGATGATAAAAAATGAAGTTGGCCAAGTGGAGGTCTAAATTAATTACTCCCTCCGTAAACTAATATAAGAGTGTTTAGAATACTAAAGTAGTGAACTAAACGCTCTTATATTAGTTTACAGAGGGAGTAGTTAATATCACACCGCGAGATCCAACTCCGACACAACTTGTATATATTTAATCTCATCGTGCACCTCGCTCACCCTGCTTGTGACTCGTGAGAGCTCAGCTTATTTCTTGATTCCTTTGATAAAATAGGTTTACCATTGCAGCGATCGAGTGTAATGATCTTTTGAGTTGAGAAATGCATGTTTTACCCGCTAAAAGAAAGGCTTATTGCAGAGTTTTGGCTTTCAACAAAAAAGGTTAGCTACCCCGCAAAAAAAAAGGTAGCTTTGTCATGAATGATTGTGGTGAAGCAAAGTAACTGGAACCCCTCGATTTGTTAGATATTTGCATAATTACAAGTATTATCCGTCTAAACTCATTTTTTTATTCTAACATAATTATAGCAAGCAACTAGTAATCAGTTGATAACGACGGCTGGAAAATAAACCGTTCGATAAAGTAGCCAAGTGGACAACAGTAAACAGATACGGTCCTACCCGGGCAATCACATGCCCATCACCGTGTATAGGGGGCAATTACTACGAAAAATCCCTGCTCAGATGCACCTGAAATAATTAGCATGGTGTGCACGTACCCAAAGCCGTGCTTGGCGTAGTAGGGGAGGTTGGAGAGGGTGGTCTCGTCGATGTCGAAGACCCACACCTCCTTGCCGTTGCCGGTGAGCTTGAGGGAGTCGACATAGGCGAGCGCCTGGTCGACGACGACCTTGGAGTCGCGCCGGAAGTGGCTGCCGAGCATGTAGTGGCCGACGTAGCCCTCGCAGCTGGCGGGCACCGTCTTCCAGTCCCGCACGTTGTGCGCCTCCACGCCCAGCACCCAGCTGTCGCACGCCACTCCGGCGTGCTTGCCGGACCCCAGCAGCGGCCGCAGCGCGTGGATCAGCGGCGCCACCACGGCCTGGTCCAGCGAGGTCGGCATGCGGATGTTGGCCTCCCACGCGCCGCAGGAGGCCACGAGGAGAGCCGCGGCGGCGAGGAGGAGCGTCGTCGTCGTCCTGGCCATCGCCATTTCTAGCGTGTGTAGTGGTGCTTCCCTTGCTGAGGTGCGAAGAGCTTGTTAAATAGGAAGGGAGGGGAAGAGAAGCTGCATCGATCGATCCTATACTACACGCGGTGTGCGCGTGAGTGTGGGCTCGAAGTAAATTAGCTGACAAAACAAAGGAGGCAGGGGGGTTGGTGACATTGGCGGGTCGCATTCACAGCGTGCGACACGCGCGCGCGTTGGGGCAATATTTTGATTGGAGGAGAGTGTCGTCGACCGACGGGGACAGGATAGATGTGATGTGATCCGATCTTGATGCAGTTAGTCCAATAATTCAGTTAATTAGGCTATCTACAATGATGAGCACTTATCCATACGCTTATACAGAAATTTTAAAAATAAATAAGCGCTACCTTTTTTTTGAGGGAAATGCTATCATGGCGGTTTATATTTCATGTGAGAATAAAGATACATCGTTTGTTAAAACATCCACTAAGAAACCCGGGGCTTTGATTTCCAAACAATTGTTCGAGACACCTCCAAGTTCTTAGCTAGCAGATCCGCCGCCATATTGGCTTCCCGAGGGCAATGGCTAAAAACTATAGAGATAAAATTGCTAGATAAGAAAGTGCATTCTTCATATATTACCGCTGCTGGTCCTAGTGAATTCCGGCTACTCAGCATGATCTCGATTACCTCCAAACAGTCCGCTTCGACATAAATTTCGTTGCAACCAATTTCATTCGCTAGTAGGAGGCCATCTCGTAGTCCTCTAGCCTTTGTTGTCGCTGCGTCTTCCACAAAGGAACCGGCCTCATCATGCAACACTGCTCCCGTACCTCCTGTACCAGTGTCCTGATCAAATGCTGCATCGACATTAAGTTTGATGACGCCCTTAGGCGGCTTGGACCAGCCATGTCTTTTTAATTTTAGTTTGCTTCAACCTTGCTCGTGAAAAGTTCTGCGCTAAAGTTGATATAGCTTGGCCCGACCTAGCCGACTCATAGATGTTCTCACCGTATGTGTATTTGCGCCGTTCCCACCATGCGTATCAGATTGTTGTGGACACAAGATCATTGCGCTGGACATCAGCCACCAGTGGACATATGGTACTTTTGGATAGTAGGAGATCGGCCAGCGCCGAACCTCCATCTCTCTCTACTGTGCATATTTCATTCACTAGCTCCTGTAGTCCAAGAATTCACCAAATTTCCTGCACCCTCGGGCACAGAAACATGGCATGCCTAATGCTCTTACAGTCCGAACTACAAAGGGGACACTGGGAACTTGTAATCATATGTCTGTTTCCTAAAACACCACGGCAAGGAATAGCTCCAAGCAAAGTCCTCCAAACATGGATTTTGATTTTTGATGGCACACGCAATTTCCAAATGGTACTTGAGGCTTGTAATGAGTTTGTCGTCCTCAACTTTTGTCCATGCTGGTGCTCCCAGGGAGAGTATCTTGTGATACGGGAACATAGGTGCTCCCATGATATGGACTTCTGGGCCCTCGGATCTCAGATCCAAGGGCATACGAGGAGTTGTTGTAGTTGCTGTACTTGCACACATTTTTCAGATTCTATGAGGGCTTTTTTACAAAAATATTCATCATTTCATGGGAGCTCTTGGATCTGAGATCCAACGGCCGAGCTCGCACGGGAGCACCTAAGCTTAGGTGCTCCCGGAGCACCAGATATTTTCCCGATGCTCCCACCCTTCATGGTAAGCCGATCTTACTGAGAAAATTCCACTTCTATTGAAGTGCCATGATACAAAATCTTCCATCATTCTCAAAGCTAGAGGGATATTCATAATACGCTCCACATCAATTGGCCAAAAAAAATCGTTTAGCAATTGTTCATCCCACACTCTGTTTTCCGAATCAATTAGTTCATAAACTCTTGTGATCACTATATTTCCCCTTGGTGTAAGAACTCTGTGGGTCGGGCTGCTGGGAATCCAAGGGTCCTCCCAGATATTAATCTGTGATCCATCTCCTACTCTCCAAATGTGTCCTCTTTCAAAGGACTAAATTCCACTCCAGAGACCCTGCCAAGTATATGAACTACCCTTTTTCAACGTACAGTTCAGAAGGTCACCATCGGAGGAATACTTTGCTTTCAATACTCTGGCACATAATGATTCCAGTTCGCACAAAAGCCTCCAACACTGTTTTTCCAAAAGAGCGCTAACTACTGGCGCTAAACATGTGTGGAAACAGCGCTTCGTGTGTCATCTCGTAGAAAAAAAAGGCTAGCACTGGATGCCTTGTTTTGCGTCGCTGCGGCGGCCCACGCAAAGAATTAATTAAGTAAGAGCATGATTAATACTATAGCCAGCTGCCGGCAACATGAGCATGTCATTTCATCAAGAGTTAGAATTATTATTTACTTATACAATAATGCTGACTATGAGGTTGGCTATAAGGTCACAGTTTTTTTCCCTCATTTTCTCTCTATTTTTTTCCTCATTAAATGTTTTTACCTAGGAGTACACATAGAGACGGGCTCTTGCATAAGAGCCCACTCCTTTACTTTTTTCACTCTCTCTCAACTACATAGACAAAAATGCCACGTCAGTAGACTTATAGCCTACTATTATACTTGCTCTAACTGCCGATCAGCTGGGATTTTATTCCTAGCGCCCTCCCCAAGTGCCCAGCGTTGGAGATGCCCTTATACTCCCTCTGTTTTATAACATAGTGCATATAGATTTTTGAAAAATCAAATATTATAAACTTTGAATATGTTTATAGGCAAAATATGAACATTTAAAATACCAAATGCATATAACTGAAACATCATCAGTTATATTTTCATATTCAGTATGATTTGAATTGTACATATAAATAGTTTTCATGTTAAAGTTTGTTTGGTTTGACTTTTTAGAAAATCTACACGCACTACATTATGAAAAGGAGGGAGTAGCAGGGAAATACCCCTTGGTTCCTGGTTGTATCTACACCCTATATGGGAAAAATAAAAAAATACAAAAAGAGTCAAAATAGTTCAGAAGATTTTTTGGAATAAACTTGACTTCCTTTTGCATTAGTATATAAATTTTCACGAATAAAAAACCGGCATTCACTTGAGGGCAAAAAATAATCTTTGCTATTGTAGGTCAGTATGATAGATATTTTGTATTCTAGATGTAGGCGGGTTTTTCAATAAACTTGGTAAACGTTTGTAAAACTTGATTTAAAAAAGAAAAACTATATGCACTAAATTACGGAATTGAAGGGGTAGTTTAGCGACGGTGATTGTAATGTTGGGTAAGTACGTAGCCCGTTTGGGGATAAACGATAAGGTGGCCAAGTGGATATACTCCTTAATTACTATGATTAGTACTAATCTGTATGGTTCTACATACTCCGGCCATCATTCCATGCAGGACCAAAACAACGGCGATCCAACGTTAACATGCAAACTCACCGCTGCAAACGGTGGTCAAGTGGACCAGACAGCGGTGCCTAAACCCAATATATGCTCACGTGCATGAGCAGTACTAGTTGTCGACGACCGAGACTGGTGATAAACTTGGTCCGCCAAGTGGAGGGTATAAAATCCTCTCTCAATAAACTAATATAAGACGTTTTAGACTACTAAATTAGTGATCTAAAACGTCTTATATTAGTTTACAGAGCGAGTAAGAGATATCGCACAGCGAGATCCCGACCACACCACTATTTTGTTGGACCAAGACGGATGCCAAACTTACTATAGGAGTACACTATGGCCAATATAATTTGATTCACACGATTCAAAAACACAGAAATAGAAAATACATAGGATTGCATTTGTTATGACTGTATAAATCCTATATGATTTTGATTGGTTTGATTGTTTCACAATAAAAACAAATGATTTTTTAAGATGTTTGATTAGATGCTAAAATTTCTCTGAAATGTAGAACAAGGGAATCATTAGGAAAAATTCCTATAGAATTCAATCATACAAACCGAACAACCAATGTAGGAAAAAATCTGAAGGACCATAATCCTTCAAATTTCTATGAAAATTCTTTGAATCAACGAGGCCTATAATTTTGGTACCCCACTATTTTGGAGTACTTCTAATATTTAACTTCATCGTGCACCTCACTCACCCTCCTTGGTTTTTTTATAATTCACCCACTCTCTTAGTCTCTTGTGTGCAGGAGCTCAGCTTTGTGGATTCCCTTGACAAATAATATATCTACAATTGCAGCTTTATTGCAGATTTTGGGTTTCAATAAAAGGTTGGCTTTGTCATCACTGTGGCGAAGCGAAGTTATTCGAACCACTCGATTAGTTAGATGACATATGAGGCAAGTGATAAGTTGTTCATCTTCTTTTCTTGCACATGCTTGTATACTTTTATGTTTCTTTTTCTAGTCATCAAGTGTAGATTCACTTTAAATTTCATAGGACGGGGTATGATTTACTTTAGATTGCAATGCATTAGTTCGTTTGTCACATTAAAAATACAAGATTCTGCAAAAAAAGGGCGAAGTTCTACACAACTAGTTTATCTAAGGAATAGTTGTAGCATGTAACCATACACAAGATGTTCTGACTTCTGACATCCTCATACATACTTTCTGTTGTTATGGAGATTCCTTTTTAGAAACACCATTGTATTCATACTCATAAAAATTACATATACACTTATTTGGACCTAAGATCCAAGGAAAATACAAAGTAGCTCATGTGACTAAGAATTACAATGAAATCTCTTGTAAACACCTTCTTTGCGGTATCAATCTTAGCTCGAAGAAATACTCCAAAGACTTCAGTAAATATGTTGCAATTAGACTAGAGCAACGATGTTCTCACTCTTTCACCCGCACGAACATTGCCAATAATTGTTTTTGAAAGCGTCTTGACGCCCATCTAAAAAGATGTGCAGTCCTGATCGATAAACGTACTTGGGCCGGGGTTGATCCCCTAGAAGTGCAGGCCGTCGAATCACTATATCTTCACCATGGTGTCGATGAAATATTTGGTTATTGGCAATCTTGTTCTGTTGAAGAGTGTTACTACATAATATTCCATCAGTGTTTTTATCGTTTCATAGTGTATTGATGAAAATGCAAAAAACATGCAAGTGTATGATATTCTTTTGCCATGCAATTTTAAGTGATATGTTATTGAGAGCTGAACACGCTCAAACACTCCATGTCAAGACACGAATCACGTCGTACAAAGATGCAGAGAGAAAAAGGTTGCAGAGACCCTCTCTAGAGTGGACTGATGTAGAGGGATGTTACAACTGTGCTAGCTCTGAACCTTCTTTTAAAACGGAGGCAAACTATTTGTATCATTCTATTAATTAAGGGAAAGTTAGAACAAGGGCAACCAAAAACAAATACAGGCCAACAATGAAACGCTAAATTAATAGAACGGGTACTCTTCCGACATAATGTTTCCCAAATCCTTTGCTCCAGCCTTGACTAATTTTGCTGCCTCATTTTTAATCATTGCAAGGAGAATTTTTGGCAGCACTTAAATACCTTGAAAGACACGCACATCTGTTCCGTTCCAAACCGTCCAAGTAACTATCATAGTGAGGCTTAACTTTTCTTGCTTCCCATAGCCTTTCTCTCTTGATATGTGGTGGCAACGTGTTTATACAACCATCCCTTGGTTGCCTCTGCAGTCTCACGCGACGGGCGTTTGGTGACCCGCCAACGACGACCCCTTCCTCCAACGGGTCAAAATGGGCCCATTAATGGAGGGGGGCAAAAAAGGGTCATTCTTTAGTAGTGACACTGGGAGGGGAACTTTTGGTCTATGGGGACATATGCCCCCTATATGGGGAAAAATTAGTAATTCAACAAAAAGTCAAAAAATCCTGAAAATATTTTTAAAATAAACTTGACCTTCTATTGTACTCGTGAGAAAAAAATATCCAAAAAAAATATCCCTTTGACTTCTTTTCAGAAAAGACAAAATTTTGGCTAAAATAGTGTGAATAGTGACCTATAATAGCAAATAAATTTTGTCTTTTTTGCTGTGAGGTCAACTTTTGTTTGTTTTTCGTCGAGATTTATATACTAGTGCAAAGGTAAGTCAAGTGTTTTGTCAAAATAGTTCTTACCTATTTTGACTTTTTATTAAAATATTAAAAAAATCCCCATATAGGGTGCATATACAACCAGGAACATAAGTGTATTTCCCCACCATATATGTGATAATATTACATGTACCTCTGATATTAGTTCCACCATCAATAATATTTGGTAAAAAAAATGCACCATCAAAAGTACAAGATACAAGTTAAGAAGACCGAATGTTAATATCTAAACATTGAATTGCGGCGATCTTTAGTAGGAGACCGATGGGACACATGGTTGCATCTGGCGCGGAGGTTGATTAACATTCACCTCTCTGATGAGCAAGATACTATTCACTATAGATTAACCATGAACGGGATCTTCTCGGTGAAATCTATGTACGTACACCTAATTGACTCTGGTCCGATTCTGAAATCGATACATATTTGGAAGATTAAAGTGCCGTTAAGAATCAAAGTCTTTATGTGGTTTGTTCACAAGAGGTGATTCTGACTAAGGATTACTTGGCAAAGCGTATTTGTCAACGATGCTGCTTTTTTGATCAAGATGAAACTATTAAACACCTCTTTATCGATTTTCCGCTGGCTAAACTATTATGGCGTTCAATTCATATAGCCTTTAATATCACCGCTTCAAATAATATTCACACATTATTTAGGACGTGGCTAAATGGAGTTGAGCTAAATACTTCGAGGCATATTCGGATAGGAGTATGCGTATTACTTTGGGCTACATGGAACTGCAAAAATGATATGGGTTTTAACAAATAAACTCGTATAAACTTTTTGCAGATTATTTATAGGGCCACTACTTGGATCTGTACATGGTCGTTACTCACTCCTGCGGAAGCCAGGGAGCCTTTGGTTATTGGGTCTACCCGATGGGAGATGGTAATTCGGGATATCTACAATCGGTTTGGATGGCGGTCCAGTAATAGGCTAGATGTTTAGTCATCTCGTCCTATTTTCACCGGTTGTGCCAACTTTTACCTTTTTTTATTACTTTTTTTAGCTCCGAGCAACATGTCCTAGACCGCGGACTTTTTAGATACTTTGCTTAATAAAAGGGTTGCATGCACCACTCTGATGTAGAGGTCGGGCATGATCCTCCTTTTCTAATATTTTTTTAAGAAGAACACAACAATAGCCGATGGATTTCTCACAAAACAAAACAGTGGACCATGGCACTAGTAGAAAAGGGGCAATGGCCCAGGCCAGTTCAGGCCATTAGTCCCGGTTCAATCCAGAACTAGGACCAATGGAGCTATTTGCCCCGGTTCGTGAGCCCAGGGGGCCGGCCGGGCCACGTGGGCCATTGGTCCCGGTTCGTCCGGACCTTTTGGTCCCGGTTGGTGGGACGAACCGGGACCAATGGTCCTGGCTCCTGGCCCACCATTATTGGTCCCGGTTGGTGGCATGAACCGGGACCAAAGGGTTACCTTTAGTCCCGGTTCATGCCACCAACCGGGACCAATGGTGCTGCCTATATATAGCCCCTCGCGCAAGAGCAGAGCACACTGCTCTGTTTTTTCTGGCCGAGGGGGAGAGGGCTTGGTGGTGCTCTAGCTCACCTCCTATGCACA